>NW_021703780.1:6773920-6791178 GCF_005190385.1 Monodon monoceros | reverse complement strand
GGCATGTGGGATCTTCCCGGACCGGGGCACGAACCCGTGTCCCCTGCATCGGCAGGCGGACTCTCAACCACTGTGCCACCATGGAAGCCCCTCAATCAGTTTCGATGAGGAATATCCTGGACCCTCTTCTGTCTCTTATTGCCTTTCTCTAAGTGTGCCCTTCTTGCTACTTATTACCCATCCCAGAATTGTTCTTGGACTCTGCTTTTAGGCACTGTCCTTGGAATGAGGACTTGATTTTGTCGGGGGAGTTTGATGCTTCCAAAGGCTGGCTGCCTGCTCTACTCAGTAAGACAGGTGGCTGCATTGGATTGCTCTCTCTGCTTCCTCCTGTCTGAGCCCTCGTCCTGGTCTGTGTGCATTTGACTGGCCTCGTTCCCTCTGACCCCATCAGCTGGAGAAGGAGTGTTGGTAATGCCAGGGCCACGTGAAAGCCTCTTGGTCAAGAAGTTCACTTCCTGCTGGAAGTTCGAGCTGAAAGTGGAGCACAGAATCAGGTGGTCATAATTACTGTTTAATTGCTTTCTGCCCCAAATTACTCTATGCTCCATATGCAGCCCAGATATGCCAAGTGATTTGCTCAGCGTCTTACAGGTAGTTGCAGAACGAGCTTGATATATAGGAAACCTAGTCAGAAGCAAACCTCTTTGAGGCCAAAGTCTAAAAGCATTTCTACTTGCAGAGCAAGACCCCAAGCTAAGTGTTCTTTCTGTCCACCATGCTGCCTCCTGTTATTCCTGAAAAGTCAACAAAACGTGCAGGACTTATTTGACTATAACCTAATGAAGATGGCTTCTCTGACCATTAATGACTTTGGACCGTGGCTTCCATATTGCTGATTGAGGTATAACACCTGCTTCAAAGATTGCACCGAAAACTGTGGGTGCCACTCCCAAGCAATGTTTAATCATCTGGCTTTGTACAACAAGAGATGGAAGAAAGGACTTATTATAATAGAATATGAATTATGCCCCTGATATGACATCTCACTGATGCCATTATGTCAGAAATGGAGACAGGTTGACAAGATATTGTCTCTTTGACTGAAGCTGATGAAGTGATCTCAGAAAAAAGAACATCAAAGTCTCAAAACCAGAAATGAATCTTATTTTCTATTTTACATTCCTAGGCAAAAGAGAATCTTTATTCACAATTAATATTTTTAAACAATCAGGTTAATGCACTTTATTCTTTATCAAACAGTGTCTTTTTGCTTCATTTTCTACTTAAATAGAATGTAAATGTATGCTGTAACTTCTGGGGTTATAACCTATTTAAAAGCCTCCATAACCTCAAGAATCCTAAGGAGTAAAGCAGGTTAGATAAAAGTATTATTGTTTTTAACCAAAGGCCTGTGAAAAGCTAAAGCCAAAAAAATAATACAAACTGACCTTCAAAAAGCCCTAAACATTTACAGCAGAACAAAATTGCAATTTGATTGGTAGTAGGAAAATATGTGATTTCAAGTTCAATTTCATAAGGCAAACCTTGGAACACAGCATCATGAGGTTGGTTTAACTGCACTGTCTAGAATTCTTTTGGGGCCCTGGCAGTGAAAGCGCTGAGTCCTAACCACTGGACCGCCAGGGAATTCCCTTGGCTCTGATTTTAAAGGGCATCTTTGCAAAAAGACAAGAGACCGGAAGATACACCCAGGACTGTGACAGTAAGTAAATTACCATTTCTGGAATTTTTTCCAGTGATACTGATTAGAATACCCGCAAACCCCTACCCAGTGAAACTTCAACCAGGGTTTCAGATATTCAGGGCACAACACACGGTAGAATGAAAATCTTAAACTCCTGTACCAAGCTCAAGGACAATACAGAATAGATTCCTTGGGCTACAGTTGTGAATGGATTTGCCATACACATGTGATGGCCATAACCATAGTCTAGAATATAAAACCTTATCCAGACTTGAGAGAGGTAAGGTTAACAATGGAGAGTCATAGTTTGTGGTCACTGTTGATTTTACTCCAGCAAGTAGATAAGATGGAGACTAACGAAGCTGAGCATTTGACCAAACATCAAGCCGCAGAAATCAACGTTGATCTGAAAAGTGAACTGGTAGTCCGCAGAGATGATACAGCTTCTAGTATTTAATATACAGCCCCACACAACTGCACGGCAGGAGATGGCATCATTTTTATATAGTCCTTGGTGGTATCTGAATTTAACTAAAATATCATTTCTTGGTATAACTCAAATGGCAAATGTCCATGAATAAGCATGATTCAAGAAGCACGATAGCGTGCTTATTTTCATTTAAAAAATTATTTCTGAACGTCAAAGAGAAGAATAGTTAGTGCTGAATACTCTTGATACTAGGAAAAAATAAATTTGTTTGAGGAGGAGAGAATTGGTAGTTAAGGAAATGTTGGGATGCTTTAAATTTCGGTTAAAATAGGATTTGGGGTGTCTACCATGCTAAGCCATATTCAACCACCAGGTGGCACACTTCTGCCTTCTTTCCACCATCCAAGGGCAGAAAAAATACCACTGGGAGATGTTGGGTTTAGTTTGTTTACTGGTTTTCATGCTGAATACTCACCAAAACCAATTTAGCATCATAAAAATATATGAATCTACAAGTTGTTCTTTCTCAGCTTTAAGATTTTTATTACCATCAGTGGAAGTCACTTTGCTTTGCTTTTTCATTAAGCTTTGAGCCAACAAGGTACGAACACATCCATGAGCAGAAATACCAAAAAAAATAAGCCCATTGATTACTCTTTACATGAAAACCAAAAAAAATAAGCCCATTGATTACTCTTTACATGAAAACAGAAACAACTGGAGAAATCATTTTACCTTTCAGGATACTCAAGCAACGATGGCTGGCATTTAATATTCAACACTTGCATTTCATATTTGTAAAGTATATTTACAATGATACATTTATGATAATTACTCAACAAAATGAATATGATAGAATAAGTGAAATATACAATCTAGTTAGCATTCTGAACATTGTCAAGATTTCGGCAGGTTTTTTCCAACATTTATGAAATGACTTTATTGCTAAAATCATCAAAGTCACCCCAATTTTTTAAATATTTTAATAGAATTGTCCATTTGTAATAATTCAGATTGAGGGATAAAGATTGTCATTATGCCTTAGAAATAGTCCTTCCTGCCTAAAAGTAAATATATTTTAAACTCCGATTTACTGAAAAAGATGCCCTTTTGGTTTACTGGAGTTTAGCAAGCAGATTTGGGGTTTACCCCAGTTGACAAAAACTAGCAATCGGTCAGTTAAATAGCACTTTCAGAGAACTTTTAATGTTCATTGATCAAGTGGCCACACAAATGGGAATTTTTCTTCCTTCGGATCCAAAATGATCACATGACAGAACGAGGTGAATTCTAGCCCCAGTAGCCACTAGCTAGCTGTGCCGCCTTGAGCAAAGCCACTTAATCTTTTTATACCTTCTTTTTCTCAAATAAAAAGTTAAGTAAAGTAGAATATTTCTAAGGCCCCATTTCAGTTATAAAACTATGATTTTATTATCTACATTTGAAAATCTAATATCATGAAGCATAAGAAGACATCTCAAGGTAATTGGGAAAATAGGAGAAGCTAGGAAAGATTCCTAGTACAAGGACAAACCCTAGCGAAGGTAGGAGTGCACAGACTGGCCCCCATCTTCTCCGATGAGTAGAACCAAGAGCTCTAAACACACAAAGGAAGGAGAAGCCCTTTGGTGTGTAACTTGTTTACTTCATCTGGTCTAATTAATATTTAGCCACCTCAGAACGCATTCACAGAGCTCCTTCTCTGACTGTAGCTGTCTTGCACAGACTCTTCTATAGCTAAATCCGCTTCATAGAAGCCAACTCCTGGAACCTACAACTTCAGGGTCCATCAAGAATGATAGCCGTGGCTTTAGCATTATGTATTATGCCCACTGAAGACCATACTATAAGCACTAAACTCCTTTTCTTAACACTTGTTCCTGGATTACTCCCTTAACTCAGAGCTGCGTTATATTTTTATATTGAGTTTACAAAAGCAAAAATCTCTGAATTCCTCAAATTTGAGAATGATTCTATAGCATACACACTCTATATATAAAATCTACACTGAGCAAACAATGGATACATATTTTTAGTTACAGTACGATCTCTTCTGTAACAAGCTAATACTGCATGGATTTACAGATTGGGCCAAGAAACATATTCAATAGGCTAACCATGAGAGGACAGGTTTCTTTTTCAGCATACAAGGGCTTCTTTCTTTCTTTATCGTGCACTTCTGATGGTATTTTAAGAAAGATTTTCACGAAGGATGAGTCCTTAATTAAGACTTTAAAATGAGGCCAATAAATATATTTTATTGGTTATAATACCTTTTTCTTTATTAGAAGAATAACAGACTGCTGGTTAACTGGTCATGAAATATTAGTCAAAAAGAAAAATATATAATGGAAGTGATCTCAGTGGGTGCTAACTCATATTTTTTCACTGGAATTTTTTTCTGCATAAAGTTAAAAGCATATGGACCCAGTTCTGTCACCTGTAGGGAAACACCAAGTGGTTTTGCATCTCTTGCACCAGCAGCTCTGGAGCTTCTCTGCACCAACATTCGGGACCCAGAGAGAAAATCTCGTTTGGACATTAGCAGTCAGAAAACACAATCAGGACAACACAATAGTGGCAGAGCTTCCGACAGTGGTGTGTACAAACCCCGTAGCTCTGCATGGAACAATTTTGTCCCCACCAAGCAATGTGAGACAAGGGAACTCTTTTTTCTTTAAAAGTGAACTTTTTTTTTTTTTTTTTTGCTATACGCGGGCCTCTCACTGCCGTGGCCTCTCCCATTGCGGAGCACAGGCTCCGGACGCGCGGGCTCAGCGGCCATGGCTCACGGGCCCAGCCGCTCCGCGGCATGTGGGATCTTCCCGGACCGGGGCACGAACCCGTGTCCCCTGCATCGGCAGGCGGACTCTCAACCACTGCGCCACCAGGGAAGCCCTGAACTATTTTTTTTAATTTATTTATTGAAGTATAGTTGATTTACAATGTTGTGTTAATTTCTGCTGTACAGCAAAGTGACTCAGTTATACCAATACGGTTAAGTCCCCTACATACAAAGTTTCAAGTTGTGAACTTTCAAAGATGCGAACATGCATGCCAGCCCCTGTCTGCCAGCTGTTGTACTGTACCAGTGTACTTTTCAAGGTGCTGCGCTGTAAGATTTAAAATGTTTATTTTTTGTGTTTTTTTTATGTACATATTATTTGTGTGAAAAGTATTATAAACCTATTACAGCACAGTACTATATAGCCGATTGTGTTAGTTGGGTCCCTAGACTAACTTTGTGGACTTACAGACAAATTGGACTTAGGAACGCGCTCTCGGAATGGAACTTGTTCATATGTAGGGGACTTACTGTACATACATTCTTTTTCATATTCTTTTCCATTATGGTTTATCACAGGATATTGAATATAGTTCCCTGTGCTATACGGTAGGACCTTGTTATTTATCCACCCTATATATAATCATTTGCGTCTGCTCATCCCAAACTCCCAGTCCATCCCTCCCTCACCCCCCTCCCCAACAAGAGAATTCTTTCTGCCCCAGGCACCTCCCTTTGCTAAGCGGCACCGTCTTTAACTTTTAGTTAAATCCCATGTTCTCCCAGATTTTATCCACCCCCATACACCTCAGCCTGTTCCCCTCAACCTGGTGGAGATGATTTAAAACTTAAATTTAAGAGAAAAAGCAGATGTTTTAGGATAACAAGGGAAAGTTATCCTCAAATATGCCTGTGATGCTATAAATGGAATTAAGATAAGCTTCTTTGGGCAACTCTGATACGCTGGTCTCATTTTGCTGGAAGACATTCTGGGGAACATGCCCTTACTCTCATGTACAGGGAGCAGGGCAAGGGTGTGTGCTGCTAGGCACCCTCAGAGGAAGGAGCTTCTTGAGACCCCAGCGGCAATCTCCATGGCAACCAGAAGTCTCCAACCAGGGATTCTCAAACTTCAATGTGCATAGGAGTCACCCAGGACTACCTTGCGACGAGGCAGCTTCTGATTCAGCAGGTCTGGAATGGGGCAGAGACTGGTGGTCCTCAGACCTCACAGGAGTAGAGGGAACCCTCTCCCCTCCATGAAGCTTGGAGCCAGACTAGCCTTTGTCCAGTAAAGGCAAGGAAGAGCAGAGCTAGACTGAGGCTAAAGGATTATATTTAATGCAAATCAGTGATGTATTATAGTTAGAAGATTCTCAGTAACTTTTTAAAATCTCTGTCATTACAATATCATCTGTATAGTAAGTAAGGATTTTTAAATCTTTTTAAAATTTTTTAAACAACTTGAAAAATGACTGATGATCCCAAGGTGCTGTTTCAGCCCCCTCTCTTTCTTTTTCAGACTCTTCAATATTTATCCATTGGCTTCTTTACTTTCAAACTTGAACAAGGCTAGAGTTTTTATTTTTCCCCTGATTAACAATTTATTTTATCCTTTAAAATTATAGCACAGTAAAACTCTTTTTCTTTTGGTTTATAGGTCTCTGAATTTTAATACACGAATAGATGCGTTCACACACCACTACAGTCAGGGCATAGAACTGTTCCATTACCCCCCAAAAAAAGACTTATAGGATTTTGGTTCCCACATTTCTACAGCTTTTTCATCTTTCCCCCTTTCTCTAGTTCCTCTCTTTGCTCCCAGGTTGGCAGGCAATCTTATATGAGTTTGATTTTTTTAATAAAAGTAAAATGAAATTAAGTTTTGAGAAAATGTTCAGAAAATTCACACTCTTCTTGAAGTAACAGGAGACAGAAGAGGGTTGACACTCTGAGGTTCAGAACGACTGTGATGAGAGGAAGGTCACTGAACTCCGGGTGGGAAGCAAACACATCCTCCTGACTTGAGCTCCCTCTGGACCAATGGGGCTGCTGCGTGTTGCCCATGGACCTTCCTGAGGATGGAGATTCTCATCAACGTTCTCTTTGTTGTATTGCCAGAGTCAACTCAGAAGAGACTGCAGGCTGTCTCAGAGCCCTCAGTGACCTGTAAGCTCTGATCCTCAAGGCTGGAGGGCAAAGCACCTGCTAAATGCGGGCGGCATTGGAGGGCCCCAAAATAGGTCACTGGCAGAGGCGGAAAGGAGTGAGCTCATTTATGCTGTTTCAGCGTGTAGGACAGTGGAGACTGTCGAATCTGTGTCCCACAAAAAAAGTTTCAAATCACAGAAAAAACTCAGATCCTTCCATGATTCATATTAACTACAGATAAAAGAATAAACCTGCAGGAGATGACAAAAATGCTATAATCTGAGAGGCTATTTCCAACCCCTGTAAACTTTTAACTCCACTCATGCCACAAAACTGAAGGTCTTGGAATATCGCCTTTGATTTACAGAAGGAAAAAAAAATGATGACATTACTGAAAAGACCCGTCACTCCTGTGTCTCCTCATGTAGTTCAATGTTAAGTACTCTACAAAACTGATTCCTTGGTGGAAAGTGATTCTGTAATTCAATCGAGAGATCTTGCTAATGTCCCAGACTGCAAGAACATAGCTTAAGGGTTTAGGTTTAGCAGGAAACCTTGCAAACCAGAGACGGAATTAGAGCCTGCCTCCTCAATCAGGGATGAGCGAGGGTGTTGGCAATGTGCTATTAAATAACGAGTAAGAGTTTTAAAAGGAAGTGTAAGAATTGTAAGGTTAAGTTGGTCTAGAGATGGAAGGTTGGAAGGTAAAGGATAAGACGAGACAGGACACCAGATGAACAAAAGGTGAAGGCTGGTAATCGCTGAAGCTGGATGTTTGGTAAGCAGGAACAGAGTAGACCGTTCTCTCTACTTTTGTGTATGTTTGAAAATGTCCAAAATAAAAAGTTTAAGAAAAAAATAAAGATGCCATCAAAAGGACTGTGATGGGAAATTAAGGCTTCTTGAAACTCATGGAATTTGTAGATGTTTCTCATTTTTGTATCAAAGGTAAATATAAATAAAAATGTGATGACTTCTGTAAGATTATAGGTCAATTAATCAGTGCAAATGGGAACTTTTTGTAAAGGCAGGAGTAAGACGCCTTCTCAGTGCAGTAAGTGAGCTTTCTTGTGTGATGATGTCTGTAAAGTTTTGTCATTCGTGTATTATTCATACACACATGCACACACAATATTATATATACATACATAGTCAGACTTCTGAATGGAAAATTACGGTGGTGGGAACACTGACTATTTGTGTCCCAAAAGGGCCACTGCAGTATTTCTTCATGCATCAGTGCATATCAATAGTACGGCTCAAGAATTTCTATTTATGTCACAAGCCGTTTCTAAGCTCTAGCTACAGTTATAATCAGTTGGGGACTATCTGAAAAAACACTCACGACCGGATACTCATCCAGACCAGTCAATTAAGTTCTCCAGATTTCTTAATGTATCCAGAATTGAGGGCTACTAGCCTACTGCTCTCAGGAACACAGCTAAGGTCTAAAGTGACAAATTGCCTTCAAAACTTGTCAGAATAGATCCAGTGGATCAAGACGGTGGAGTAGGAAAATTCCCAAGCTTATCTCCTCCCACAGACACACCAAAACTACAGCTACATATAGAACAACCAGCTCTGAGAAGGACCTGAAGGCTAGCAGAACGGATGTGCTACAAAGAAGGATATTAGAAGAGGTCACCCTGAGATGGCGAGGACGGCAGGGAGTTGGTCTTGTCAGTACCCACACCCCCGGCGCTGCAACCCACAAGAGGGAGGGGTTTCACAGCTGTGGGAGGCCCCCTGAGGAGTGAGGTATCTGAGCCCCACATGGGTTCCCCAGCCCAGGGGACCTGCATCAAGAAGACAAGCCCCACGCAAAAATAAATAAATAAATAAATAAATAAATCCAGAGCTTCCACTTTAGGGCTTCCCTGGTGGTGCAGTGGTTTCTGCCGATGCAGGGGACATGGGTTCGTGCCCCGGTCCGGGAGGATCCCACGTGCCACGGAGCGGCTGGACCCGTGAGCCATGGCCGCTGGGCCTCCGCGTCCGGAGCCTGTGCTCCGCAGCGGGAGGGGCCGCAGCAGTGAGAGGCACACGTACCGAAAAAAAAAAAAAAAAGAAGAAGACAAGCCCCCATAACTAACATCTGGCTTTGAAAACCAACGGGGCTTCTGTCTGGGAGAGCCGGAGGGCAGTGGGAAACTGAGACTCTGCTCTTGAAGGGCTCAGACACAAACTCACCTGTGCTGGGTCCCAGGGCAGATGCAGCAGCTTGAAAAGCACCAAGTTAAAGATAAAGAGAGAAGCTTAAAAGCACCAAACACAACTAGTCACACACAGGGGAGCCCCATAAGACGATCAGCTGATTTTTCAGCAGAAATACTACAGGTCGTGGATAAAGAAGATGTGGCACATATATACAATGGAATATTACTCAGCCATAAAAAAGAACAAAATAATGCCATTTCCAGCAACATGGATGGACCTAGAGACTGTCACACTGAGTGAAGTAAGTCAGACATCTATCGTATATGTATTGTATATTGCTTATATGTGGAATCTTAAAATAATGGTATAAATGAGCCTATTTACGAAACAGAAATAGAGTCACAGATGTAGAAAACAAACTTATGGTTACCAAGGGGGAAAGGTAGGGGGAGGGATAAATTGGAAGATTGGGATTGACATATACACACTACTGTATATAAAATAGATAACTAATAGGGACCTACTGTACAGCACAGGGAACTCTACTCAGTACTCCGTAATGACTTATGTGGGAATAGAATCTAAAGAAGAGTGGCTATATCATACGTATATGTATAACTGATTCACTTTGCTGTACAGCAGAAACTAACACAGCATTGTAAATCAACTATATGCCAAAAAAATTAATTTTAAAAAAGGAAATACTACAGGTCAGAAAGACTGCCACAGTATAGTCAAAGTGCTGAAAGAAAAAACTTACAACCAAGAATTCTCAACCCTGTAAGGTTATCATTCAGAATTGCAGGAGAGATAAAGTTTCCCAGACAAACAAAAGCTAAAGGAGTTCATCACCGCTAAGAAGGCCTTACTAGAAAGTTAAAGGACTTCTTTAAACAGAAAAGAAAAGGTTGTAACTAGAAACAAGAAAATTAGGAAAGAAAAAGTCTCACTGGTAAAGGCAAACATATAGTAAAGGTAGTGGATGAACCACCTACAAAGCTAGTATAAAGGTTAAAAGACAAGAGTGGTAAAAATCATCTATACCTAAAATAGTTCAGCAATACACAAAATAAAAAGATGTAAAATAGGGCTTCCCTGGTGGCGCAGTGGTTGAGAGTCCGCCTGCTGATGCAGGGGACACGGGTTCGTGCCCCAGTCCGGGAAGATCCCACATGCCGCGGAGCGGCTGGGCCCGTGAGCCATGGCCACTGAGCCTGCGCGTCCAGAGCCTGTGCTCCGCAACGGGAGAGGCCACGGCAGTGAGAGGCCCGCGTACCACAAAAAAAGAAAAGAAAAAAAAAAAGCAACAAACTAGTGAATAAAACAAAAAAGAAACAGACTCGTTGATATAAAGAACAAACTAGTAGTTATCAGTGGGGAAAGAGAAGGGGGAGAGGCAATCTAACGGTAAGGGAAAAAAGGGTTATTATGGGATTGTATGAAATCATGTGTGTGAAACTTCTGAAAATTGAAAAGCCCTATAGAATTTTAAAAACTGTTTCATTCGATCAAACAAATAAATAATAGAATATTGGCAACTAAAAAAAATAGACTGCTATATAAATAGGTTGCTATATATGAACCTCATGGTAACCACAAAGCAAAAACCTATAACAGATGCACAAAAAAACTAAAAAGAAAGGCATACAAACACATTATTATAAAATAAATAAGTCATGGGGAAGTAATGTACAACTTAAGGAATATAGTCAATAATATTGCAATAACTTTGTATGGTGACAGATGGTTACTGGGTATATGGTAGTGATCAGTGTGTAATGTATTTAAATGTCGAATCACTACATTGTACACCTCAAACTAATATAATATTGTAAATCAATTATACTTCAATTTAAAAAAAAGACAAAGTCAAAACTCATCTGGATAGGCCATCAAGATTACCATATTGTTTGGATAACCTCAACCATCTATGCTAAGTAAGGAAGTGTCGGCCGTGGAGAAGTTAAATTACAATGAAAATCATGGTATGCTCAATGTTAATTAGAATAAAATGAAGTAAGCTGGATAAAAGTGTCCTGAACTGTGGTAATTGGCCAATGGTGGGTCAGTGCTGGATTAGGGACCCACTAATAAAGCGTAGCATGAGGGGAGCCAAACTATGCTAAAAAACATTGGAAAATTCACCCAATGGCTAACTGAGCAAACTGTACATTTTAAACCTCACCCTCCAATCATTCTTTGTGTTACCAACAGCTTCAAGAAACTCCTTGCCCAGAACTTTTTTCTAACTCTGCCAAGGAATCCCATGCCTCTTTTCCCCTATCCTCAGTATAAATTCTTATTTCTTACATTCTTATGAGATGTTCGTATGCTCAGGGTTGTCTGATCTTGAATGAACAGTCTCATCCATCGCATAATATCAGAGGGGAAGACAAGGCATCCTGGCTTTGGACTAGCCTGATTCCAGTGGCAACTAGGTCATAAAACAGTATTAGTTCACCTCTATTCCATTAGGGCTCCCAAGGATCAGTTCTTTCCCATTCTAAGGACTCCAGGAAGGACCATGTACAGGTAGTACCATCACAGCTAAATTTAAGAAGTAGCTGGAATACTTTAGCAGACAGTAATTTATTTGATCCTTACAAATCCAATTTATTTGATCCTGTTATACAGGTAGGACATGAATTATTATTCATACTTTACATATGATCAAACTGAGGCTCAAAAAGATTATGGTTTACTCACTTTCATGCTGCCCGTCAGAGTACAGACAAACCTGATTTTCTGATTGTTAATCAAGGGCCTGTTCCACAAGATCAGTTGCCCTCCACTGTCACTAATGATCACATACAGGTATTGAGCAAAGCATTACGCTGGATGCTGCGAAAAAGACAAGAGCAAAAGGTCCCCATCCCTCAGCAGCTTGAAATCTAATTGCGAGAATAAGGCATTTCAATTTTTGAACAAAATGAAAAAAAAAAAACCTATAATACCTGTGTTAAATGTTGGAAAATAGATAGTGAAAGACAGTACAGGCAATAAAAGCTGCAGGACCTGGTGTTTCAAACTGAACAAAAGGAAAGATTCTTTTAACAAATACTTCTTCGCAATATTTATTGAGCACCTACTACGTCTCAGGCACTTTTCTCCAAGATCGAAGACCTTTTACTTTTCTTACCTAACCTCTCACAGCATTTGGAGAATCTGGGTGGGAAAGAGACTGCAGAAAGCACCCGGATGACTTTGGGGGGGGGCCTGGGGTGCAGAATTGATGGGGCCTTCCAGGGCCGGTGAGTGGCACTGGGCTAGGACCCAGGACGTCATGCCAAATTACACATGGCCAGATGGCTCTCTCGTGCCCCTACCCCACCCCTGTCTTGTCAAGCAATCCTTACTTTGATAAAACCACTGATAAAACATTCATGGGACCAGATTAGATTTTAAATCTATCTAATGAGCCGTGAAATGTGTCGTGTCAGCTCCAGCCATCAGAGGCCGTGTGACCCGTTCTGCTTTGTAGCCAGGCTGACCCATCAGGCTCTGGAGCATATTCTTCTGGTTTTTACCCTTTCAAGTCACTGGGGGAAGAGAAATCTCCCTGCCACTCCTTCCGGCTTGTCTGCCTGCCCACACACACGTCTTTTATTTTTCTGTTTTAGTGGGGAGGTTTCTTCCACACATCCCAATCTAAGTCAACTCCCAACCAGAATAGCTGATGAGGGATATTATTTTTAAGAAGAACTGTGTTTATTTTAATAAAATATGTTTTATATGATTTGTTTCTTAGTCATAATACTTACTACAGAGAAAGTTGCATGCTTCACACTGGCCCTGAGCTGGTTTTGGTTTGGGGGGTTTTTTTTAACTTAAATTTTTTTTCATTGAAGAATAGCTGATTTACAATGTTGTGTTAATTTCTGCTGTACAGCAAAGTAACTCAGTTATACACATATATACATTCTTTTTTTTAATATTCTTTTCCATTATGGTTTATCCCAGGAGACTGGATATAGTTCCCTGTGCTCTACAGTAGGACTTTGTTATTTATCCTGAGTTGGTTTTTAAGTTAATGTAATTAAGCCCAATTAAATTAACTAATTTATTCATGTGATGAAACAAATGCTGTCTGTCTGCCTACTATGTGCCAGGAATGCAGAAAGAAAAAAATTGATTTCTTTATTCCATAATAATTTTTCAAAGCAGTTATTATTCAATCCATTAAAGCAAAGATAGAAAGAGGTTGATATCTGCCTTGGGTGTCATTACCCCATTTTATCTTTACCTCCCACCAACTCAGCCTAGACCCTCTGTTCCGCCAGGCCAGTCTCCTCACACACAGCCCCTCGACCCCCAAGTCCTGGGCTCCGTCACCCTGGCTGCAATGTTTTCTTGGCCACTCCATCCTCAAAGTTCTGTCTCTCCTCTGAACCCTCTTCTACAGCAGTCGTAGGGATAATCGGTACCATTTCTTCAAAAGGTCGTTTGCAGGAACTTTGACAGCTGGTGTCAGATGCTACATTTGGTGCCACTCCCAGCGTCATGCATGCAGGTGACGGAGTGACTGATGGACTGTTTGGGAGCAAATCAGTCTCCTGTATTGTTAGAGAATCTAGAAAGAAAAGGTGGGTCCTAGAAATGTTTGTTTTCCAATCAGTCTGTTTTTATAGCCTCACCTTAGAAGGTAGTGATTTAATCTTTCTCCTTTGTGCACTCTGCACACCTTGGCACACTTTCCCCAAAAGTCTCCGTTCCAAATTACACTCTTTTCTGTGTCCCTCTTTTTACCCCATAAGTCAAAAGTTAACCATTTTCATTTCTTGAACAAAATGTAAAATCTGAACTTGGTGATTCCAATTAATGAGAGGCTGTTCTTACTCAGAAAATCAGGGATTCTCTATCCAGGAACTAAAAGCTGGTAAAAGTCTTGAAATCCACCAAACAGACCCGCGATTGCTTACACTGCCCAGTCCCTTGTCACATCTCAGCTAGGATCAGAACTGAATTGTCTTGGTTCCCTTAGAAATCGTCAGCTGACCCCCGTCAGATGCGCTAACATGTATGCAGGGTTAGGTAAACCAGGACCTGGAAGATTTCTGCACGCTACTCTTTGTGCAGCAAAACTCTACATGATTTTCACGATCTTAACTCACCTCTCCTTCTCCCTGCCCCCAGAACTAATCTATATGCTAATTTGCACTTGATCATGCCGCCCCACAGTATGGTAATTGCTGTAATGTTTTCCAGGGAGAAAAAAAAAAGTAGAAATCCATCTCTGAAGTCTGTGCATTCACGAGAACCTCGGCACAAATGGCAAGTTAGAAAGCCTGAGCTCACGTCGGTGCTTTGCTCATGGAGGTCAACGTGAGATCATTCTAGAAGAACTGGAGATGTTCTCCTAGGCTACCCTACTTTGAAATGATTCCCAGAAGTACCGTGTGTCTGCAGAGGCAGCAACCTGCAGCCCATCATAGATGTCAGGATGACTGCCTTCCCCATTCTGAGAGGGTCTCTAGATTTACAAGAGACCTAAAAGCCCTGACTTAACAGTTCATCCTCCGAAGGGTGATGGCGAAGTGGTCCAGGCTTCCGGCTTCTCCACATCATCTGTATCCGCTCAGGGGTCCCTCCCTTCTTGCCCTATTTCACTCCATGTGCCCTCCAATGCTATTAAGATATCAAATGCGGGAGTGACACCAAGAGAGCCCTAATTAAACAGCAGCAAAGAGGGCCCTCGAAGGAACAGCCTGAACCCAAACAAGAGGAGCTTGGGACTGGAAATGGGGAAGAAAGACGATGGGGGCTTGGAAATCAGCGGGGTTTAAAGCAACCGGTTTGTTGTGTGTATTTAAAGGGCCAGATGACACAAAGAGCTCCCTGTGCTGTCAGGCCAGAGACCAAGCTTGGATGCACCAGGATGGAAGGGATAATACTCCCTGAGTCCTGTGACCAGAATCACATTGTAATTGGCCTCCAGATCACTTATGGCAATTAGGGAAGTAATATGCTTCTGAATAATTATGAATAATTAGGCACATTTATGAATAATTACATTGATAATAACTATCCAACTCATTCCATTTTAAAATTGTAACTCAGTCGTTATGCATTGGGTAGTCATTCCCTCCATCCTGCCTTCTGCATATCCCTGACCTGATCCACCTGCCAGTGTTACAGGGTCTGGAGCTTCTCCCCAGGTCAGCGTTGGTTACAGCAACAGCCTGGTCCTGGACCTGCCCTGGGGACCACGGAACATACTGGTGGGCAGAGCTGGAGCTTCATAACATTGACTTGAAAGAATCTGAACAGTAGAAAGCGGCAGAAAGGACATAAGGAAACACCTTTGTAAAACACTGGAGCTTTGCCAACTCATGACTCATTTATCAACATGCAAATGACTTAGAAGTAACAGCCTGGAGCTCACCGCTGTTTTCAATACTGATGGTAAAAAAGAAGCTGTTGTTTCCACGTGTCACTGTAAAGAACACCAGTAAATTGTACAAGAGCCATCTTTTCATAGTGTCTTCTTATCGGAGTACTGGGCTGCTTAGAAACCAGAGGTCCAAACTGGAAGACGGAGTCCAAATCATGCGTGCTTCCGCAGGCTTTAAAACAAAATGTGCACTTGCTTTCTTGCTTTATTCTTTTCCCCCTCATGTCCCACTTTCACTTTTTATTTTCTTCTTTCTCTCTCTCTCTCTCTCCCTCCCACCGCCCCCTCGCTTACACCTTTGCCAATCTTTCTATCACCTTCAGGCCTCTTTCTGTTCCAGTCCTAACAATGACAATCATAAAAGTAAGCTTGTATTTTCCCGATTCCAAAAGTAATATCCGTTAACTCAGAAATTTGGCAAGTATCAAGAGCAGAAATAAAATTTAAAAAATCAATAATCTCAACACCTGAGAGAACCAATATGAACTTAGTAATCTGAGGTTTCTTTTTCCATGCATATTTTACACAACTGAGATATTACAAAAGCAGTTTTGCATACTGAAATCGTCTCTAACATTTTCCATAGTATTTCATTTTCCATATTATTCAACAATAAGCATTTTCCATGTTATTAAAACTTATGTTTTAAAAGTTTCATGTTTGATATGGCCAAATGAAATTACATGAAAGTGTACATGATAATCATTTCCTGACATTTAGGGTACCCATGTTTCCCATTTTTGCTAGTTTGCCATATAATCTCGTGGGGAAGTCTTTTGTTCTTATTTCTCATCCTATTATTTCCATGTTCCCCTCCTCTTCAATTAAGACTTGACATGGGTGTAAGGAGGTACGTGGCTCCAGAAACAAGACAGTGGAATAATGGCACTGGTTCAGTGCACTGACAGGCTTACAACATACAGTCTTTTTGGGGGTGAGCAACATTAAGAAGTATTCTGCAGTCTAACTCTAAACAAAACTTTTAGGCAGAATTAACCATAATCGGATTCCATCTCGGACCTACACCAAGGGGGCTTGGTAACTGAAATACCTTCTGATGCACCCTTTCCTGAGACTTGATTACAGAAAAATGGAGGCATGAATGGCATCTTGCTGAGCTTCTGGAAGAGTCATTTTCGGAGGACGGCTTCAGATGCATCAGAATTGCCAGGTGAGCTTTGTGAAAATAGATTTTCCTGGAGTCCACCAATTGATATTCTGATTCAGCAGACTCAGGAGTGAGGATCGAGCTGGGGAGGGAAGCAGGTGGCAGAGATGAGGTACCGTGTGTGTCGTCCCAAGAACCTTGAACTTCAGTGTAGAAGCAACATGGTTCATGAGTGGATGAGTGACCCGGACAAGTGGACACAGGAGAAAGGTGAGCCCAGTGCCAACGAACAGAGTAAACTGAGTGGTTGTGAGATGGGGCAGGATGAGGGACAAAGAGGACAGAAGGACATTGGACTAGTGGGACTACTGTGGTGACCCAGAAATCTGGTCAACCATTGATGAGACTGTGAACCGAGGTAGGACAGTGGGAGTGGGAGAGTGCAACAGGAGATGGATATGAAAATCATATACAGCAGAACTAATAAGATCGTGTGAATGTTGAATGTGAGAGTTAAAAGACAAAGCTAGGGTGACTCCCGATTATCCGGAGAGTTAAAAGACAAAGCTAGGGTGACTCCCGATTATC
>NW_021703780.1:6703259-6773910 GCF_005190385.1 Monodon monoceros | reverse complement strand
ATTATCCGGAGAGTTAAAAGACAAAGCTAGGGTGACTCCCGATTATCTGGAGAGAAACATGCAGGGGAGCAGCAGCTGGGTGTCGTGTGGTAAGCGGGGAGAGGGAAGGGTGATATTGAAGGGCCATGATGAATCCACTTGGAAACAACGGTTTCCCAAAGAAAGAGGAAAATACTGTTCAAAAATACTCACTTTCTGAAGTTGTTGTTTGGATATTTAATCATGAAAATAAAGGTTTTGCTTTCTTCCCCCCACCCCCGCCCCTTGTGAATGTTTTTGGACTGCAGTGTGACCACACCCCAGGAATGAAAAGCCAGTGGTCTAGGTGGTTGGCCTTTCATGGGGAAGCCAACCAAGAGAGGTGCTCTTGTAGTACAGATGCTTTGCGTCACTTGCTTACTCGACGGTCTGGAGAGTAATCAAGCATCCCCGAGACTCTCTCCCCAGGTAACCTGAGGACAGAAAAAGCCGGACATCTGGTCCAAGTGTAGGTCTTTGCAAGTGTTCTCCCTGCAGGGTAGGACGCCTGTAGCTCCTTGCATGAGGCAGCTCTACACAGATTCCAGGCCCCAGTCTCTGTGTCCCAGCAGGATCTCCTGTGGGCTTTGAGGGGAGTTGACATCCCAAAGGATTTATCGGCTGTCCTAGGAAGAAAGCTCAAGGAATGCTCATTGGGATATATAATCCAAATGTTGGAAGGATTGATCTCTATACTTTGAGGACATGGGCACACTAAGTTTAAAGAATTATCAACCAGTTTTTTGGTTTTGTCTTTGTCTGGACGTTTTATCTCCAAAGCACTGGCTAGTTTCCTATCATAAACAAAGAGACCACCAGATATTTCAAAGGGCACTCATGGGAGGAAATCCTGGTAAAATTTTTCAGTGGAAAAACTGTATCTCAATTCCAGTATCTTTTCTGGGTGGAATAAATAGAAAAGACTAAGAAATATGTCTTGATACTACAAAGCATTTAAAAATCATGGTTATGAAGACAATTTAGCAACACAGGAAAATGCACAAAAATAAGCTAGAAAATTGAATATTCACTATGAATTCAACAGTATTTTTAAAGCATAAAACAATGGGAAGAAATATGGCGAAATACTAACAAAGATTCTGTTACATTCATGATATTTTTTTTGTCTATTTTACAATGTATCAAATGGTCACGTCCAATAAACAACAGCAACAACTAAATAAATAAGTAAACAAAGAAACAAACTCTGCTCCAGACGGATGAGGAGAAACTAAGAGGAGGGGGAAAAGAAACCCAGAGAGGTCAAGGGTGCTACCCAAGGTCACACTCTAAATCAGTCGAAGGAGCTAAAACTAGAGGACAGAATTAGCCGTGAGAATCACTCCCTCCCTTGATCCAGCCATAAGAAAAATGCAGCCTACGAGGACTACACTGAGTGCCCCTCACTCAGCTGTCGCCTTGGCTGGAGGGCCCTGCTTCAGCAGAAGCTCTAGAGGCAGCCCCTGAATCAGTCGTGCAGAGGTCCAGCCAGAACGGAGGCCTTTCTTTCCTTAGCAAGGAAGGCAGCACCCACTGCGTGAGCCGCCACTACGCACCATCAACCTCCTGAAAACAGCTTGAGTCTGATGCCTCAGCGAGCCCCCCACCCTCCCTTCCCTCCTGACTTCTCCCTCCGCACAAAGAGGCCATTATCTTCTTGTTTTTTTGAACGAGGTATTTGGATAATGATTCTGCTGCCTAGCCAACCCTTCCTCCCCCCACTTTCCCGCTGCCAGCTAAATTCTAATGATTGATGGGGGCAATACTTCGAAATTTTGAGATATGGGGGACAGGAAGGGAGAGGGAAGGAGACACAGTGGACAAGGAAAGGGGGGCGGCAGTGCTGAAGCACCAGGGACATTAGAACATGTCAGGGCTGGTAAATGATTCATTGAGGTAATGATGATAAACATTTATCTCTGAGCATATATGTGCGTTTTACCTAACGATCTCAAACGTCCATAAGTGAAGAAAGACTCAGAATAAATCATACAAACAGGCCCTAAATGAGAATCCCTTAGGAATGGGATCTGAATTGTAAATGCCTGCCGGAAGCTCACACATCAAATTACAATAAACGGAATGATATTTTAAGCAGCTTGGTACTTAAAGGGTAGAGTGTGGAGTCCTGAGGATTTCCTTCTACTTTCAGATCTCTCTCTGTGGCTGGTTGAGGCTTTGCGATGCTCTCTCTCGGGCACTTCTGTTGCGGATTCTAAGCTGAGCTGGAGAGAGATTTCCACCTGTAAACCTGTAAGCTCGTCAGCAGTCCAGGCTTCCTGTTGACCCAGCTGAGTTTCCCTTCTGTCAAGGGCCTTTGCTATCCAAGGATAAAGCCCACGATTTGTATTTTCTGGACAATTTTACTGAGTAAGAGCCAATGAAGCCAGGCTTTGAGGAGTCAGACAACATGGTGCAGCCCTGAACCTTTAACTCCAAAGGTTTATTTGAAATGCACATGCCCATGATGACACCTTAGTGACTTACATGTTTTACTTCTGCATTTTTCACTTTGTCTATTCCCTGAGCCTTTGGAGACTGTGCACCTGGAGACATTCTCAGGGCAGTAGCCTCACAGTGTCCCCTGAATTAGTCATTGAAATGAGCCATGGGCTTCCCTGGTGGCGCAGTGGTTGAGAGTCCGCCTGCTGATGCGGGGACACGGGTTCGTGCCCCGGTCCGGGGAGATCCCACATGCCGCGGAGCGGCTGGGCCCGTGAGCCATGGCCGCTGAGCCTGCGCATCCGGAGCCTGTGCTCCGCAACGGGAGAGGCCACAACAGTGAGAGGCCCGCGTACCACAAAAAAAAAAAAAAAAAAAAAAGAAAGAAATGAGCCAGATCTGGCTCAACTAACACCATAAAGTAATTGCATTCTTAGCTACAGTTCAGCTCTGATCTTTGTTTGGTATCATAATCCTTTATCATCAACATCAAGCACATTAAAGAGAATTTTTTAATTGCATTGAAGTATAGTTGAATTACAACGTTGTGTTAATTTCTGCTGTACAGCAAAGTGACCCAGCTATACATATATATACTTTTTCATATGTTTTTCCATTATGGTTTATCACAAGGTGTTGAATAGAGTTCCCTGTGCTGTACATAGCACCTTGCTGTTTATCCAGCATTCTTGTGTAGTGAATAGTAAGAGTGGCCTTACATATTTTGATTTTAGGGGTACTAGGAAGGCTACTTTGAGCCCCAAGTTATCTCCTCCACTGGCCTGTCACTGTGTCTGGATTTTGCTCACAAGACACAGATTTCTTTAGGGAAAGTGCTATTTGAGTCTACAGAGCAAACAGACTGGCAACACATCAGAACAACTTGGAAAGTTTTTATAAAAGATTGTTTCTCCACTTTATACCAGATCTATTATCTCTCCCAGGATGTGGTCTAAGAAACTATACTTTTTGAACCCCAGTGTGTAATTCCAACGTGTAAACAGGTTTGGGAACTAGACTTCCCCACCTCCATAGTGTGGGTGAATGTTATTTATCTAGGATTCCCTATGGCCAACTAATGTGCTCAGGACATAGTATGCTTTCAATACATGTTTTGAACTTAACTGAGAGAGGAAATGTCCGTCAATAACATTTTCCTGGGAAATAGCATCATCCAATCGCTCTCTTTTGCAAAAGAGGGAGGAAGATGCCGTGTGAGTGCCTGGGAGGGAAGGAGAAACTGGAAAGGACAGGCAGAAAGGGAGAGTCAGAGCAGAGAGAACGGGAGACCAGCACAGCCTTACGTGATACTTTTGTCCAGAGTTTCAATGGCCTTCATGGTAACCATCACTTGTCAACTAAAATTTAAGACAAAACACAAGACCAACCATTTTTATGTTCACAGAGACAATGAATAAGCACAGCCTTGTGCATATACATTTTCGAACATAATGGTGTCTATGGGCCACACCTGTGCCTCAGGCTAAGGTCTTAGGTTGGGCTCCCCCAGAAGGTGATTCTCTCCACTGCTGATTTGCCTGATGACGCGCAAAATATAGGAAACTTAAAATTATTCAGCCTTGGGCTTCCCTGGTGGCGCAGTGGTTGAGAATCTGCCTGCCGATGCAGGGCACACGGGTTCGAGCCCTGGTCTGGGAGGATCCCACATGCCGCGGAGCAACTAGGCCCGTGAGCCACAACTACTGAGCCTGTGCGTCTGGAGCCTGTGCTCCGCAACAAGAGAGGCCGGGACAGGGAGAGGCCCGCGCACCTCCATGAAGAGTGGCCCCCGCTTGCCGCAACTAGAGAAAGCCCTCGCACAGAAACGAAGACCCAACACAGCCAAGATAAATAAATTAATAAACTCCTATCCCCAACATCTAAAAAAAAAAATTATTCAGCCTCGTCGGATGTTTGATCAAAAATTCCAGTAGACCAAGTGTCATTTTAGATACATAAATAATTTTTAAGAATTAGAATATACGATAGTCAAACAATCCCTCCTATCATTTTTCTCTGAGAATTCAAGATAGTTCTGAATTTTCCAATGGCTTGTGATCGTCATTTTGAACTTCACTTATTTTAGGGAGATTCATCATTTTTCTGTGATAAAGATTTACAGATGAAAAATATTGAATAACAGAGAGCTTCTCTAGATGAGTAATAATAGTAATAATAGTGAACGTAGCAATGTTATATGGTGACACGGACATGCCAAGCTTGTAACTCATTTTCTCCCCACAATCATTCTAACAGACTTTTCTATGCTTCGCTTTCACACTTGAATAGAGATTTCAAGAGACCAGGAAGCCTGCCCAGGTCAGGCACCCAGTAAAAGGCAGAGACAGGAATTTGAACCCTGACCTATCTATCTCTTTACCCACAAGCTCTTTTATTAAAGGCTCATGAGCTTATAGCAACGTTCAACTTGCCAAGAACTCAAAAAAGAAAAAAAAAACAATACTATTGATAAACAAGTAGAAAAATGGCCCATTTTACAAGAGGAAAACCACAAGGCTAAAACTTTAAAATATTTTTTCAAAGAAAAAACAGCTAAAAGAAAACCAGGTTCTACTTGAAACAATGTAAACAAATACTTTATTATCAAGACATTGCAAACATAATATATTATGCAGTCTATTTGAAACTGATATGGAATTTATAACTTTATTTTTTGTTATCAAACTGGAGGTGAAAGAGTGGTCAGCACTCTTCGAGTTTATATTTCTAATACAATGGCTAAATTTCATTTTCCTGTAACTTCTATCTTCCTATATTCAGAGGCTGGTGGAGGAAGATGAATTATGGTAGGATTGGTAGAACTCTGAGTAATGTCAAACAAAACGTCTTATGTGTTGTTTCAGTTTTAACTGTACGGCATCTTATAGACTTTGGTCTCTACCAGAATGATCAATCTGTCACTCAAGTTACTTGACTATTGATTAATTTTCAGAAATGTGTTGGCATAAGTCTTACTGTAAAAAGAAAACCAGCTTCCCTTCCTCCTGCCACCAGGATTCCGAGTCTTATGTCTTTGCCTTTTTGCATGATTAATGTTGTTCTGAGAAACCTACAGAATCAATGAGAATTTTCTGCAGCAGAGATATCTACATCCCCAAAGAGGGTTGCCTAGTTAGTTTCCTACTCAATCTACAAAATGCATTACCCTTTGGAATGGAAGGGTCAGGCCTGGCTGCTTGATGAGAATCAGGAATTTTGTTGGGATTTTTTTACCCTTTTCAGTGTGAAAGTCCTATGGCTAGGAGGACCCCATTAGTCTCCCGGGTGGCCTGGGAGACTAACCACGCTTACTCTGGTTTACACACACCCCTGAATGACCCAAGTTAAACATTGGAGCGATCTGACCCTTTGGGGCTTCTATTTTGAAGGCTTCTTAAAAGAACAAAACTGAGAAAAGAAATCTCTCTTCCTCTCTCTCTCTCTCCAGAATATAAGATTCTCTGGACGAGACATCATCACCTCCAAGGGTTTAGAAATCTACCTTGTTGTACCAGACATCATTCCCTTAGATTGAGAAAAACCCTCTTCTCTACTGAGGCCGTATAGTTTGACTCCCCTGCTGAAGAGGCAGGGGAGATGTATATAAACACAACTGCTACAGATGAACACAACTGTGTCCAACACACAGGAGTCCAGCAAAGCACGGAGTAACAGAGCAGCAGATGTGGAAGAGATAAGAGAGGAGCTTGTCTGGAATTCTCTTTTCTCCCACACCATTACATAGAATTGTCATCAAAGAGAAAGTCTTGTCCTCACATCTTTTCAAGATGAGGGCTCCTTTCTAAGAAAAATGAATGAAATAATTTGGAAGCGAGATTCAAAGGTATAAGGGGAAAAAGGAACTCCCCACAAATGTCAAGTACTTTGGCTCCACCCACCTCCACTTCCGCATACTCAATCCCACTACCCCCGTGGCCAGGAGGTCCGACCTTGAGTAATATCCGACACAGAGCCCCTGTCTCACTCCATGTCACTCCGGACCCAGGGAAGGATAAGGAAAACTGGAGGAAGGAAGGCACAGAGGAGCCCTTTGTCTAGTGCAAATGGGATTCTTGTTGGGATTCTGGCCTCTTGAGTTGGAGCTGACTCGAAAAAGAAAGCAAGACGAGGGGATGCGATCTGATAAGCCGGGAAAAGACTGCCAGTTCACTCAGTCTCAGTGAGGCAGGGGCCAGAACCTTGTCAGCCCGTCGGATTTGAGCTCAGAGTTGCAAGAAGAGACTTTTCCTGGGTGCTCAGTTGGGGTCACCAGCTCAGAGAGGAAGAATGGGAAGCCTAAACTTTCTTAAAGAGGATGCCATGGGGCTTCCTCCTGCACAGCAAGGATTCCCAGATCAGCAAGTTTCTAAGGCTATTTGTGGTACAGATCTTCAGTGAGAATTTTCTCTGTGCCTGGAAAGAATGAAAATTAGCAGTCCAACCATGTCATGGAAACAACCTGGGACATTACTTAATAGATCTAATTACATGAGAATAATTTCATTAGCACCAGCTTTCACTTGAATATGCTACAAATGGTCCCCCAAAAAGTGCCTTTCCTTCCTGGAACCTATCCATAATGAGATTCTTGTGGCTGGCGATTTACTCCATAAGGCAATTCCAAGGCATCAAATTTTAAGTTAAATGAACACATTAAGCAACCAGACAGTACTTCTTGGGTTTGTAATTATCGTTATTTACAAAGTACTCTTATAACCACCAGGATAATGTCATTGAAGTCGTGTGCAATGCTAGAGAGAGGATCTAAGTGATGGATACCTTTGCAGAGGCCAGGGATCCTGACTCCCTGTTGACCATCCACGTCTCCCAAAGTGGGAACTAGGATTAGGATACAGGAGAGTCCTGTGCATCCTCCTGGGCCCCTCACAGGGCCAGGGAAGCACTTTCTCTCCTTAGGGTGCGGTGACCTGACTTTCCTGCTGTGGACAGGCTCCAAGTGAAACCTGACCGATAAGGCTTTCCTTCATTTCCTCCTTCATTTCCTCCCTCCTCCTGCCTTTCCTATCTTCCTTCCTTCTTTTCAATCTCTCTCTCCCTCTCTCTCTTCCTATTTTCCTTTCCTTCACTTCTTCTCTCCTCTTACACACTCCAACTCTCAACACACCAGAAAGTAAACATTCAATAATGAATCTTGTACATATATATGATGAAATATTACTCAGCCATGAAAAAGAATGAAATAATGCCATTTGCAGCAACACGGATGGACCTAGAGATTATCATACTAAGTGAAGTAAGTCAGACAGAGAAAGACAAATACCATATGATATCGCTTACATGTGGAATCTAAAAAAATGGTACAAATGAACTTCTTTACAAAACAGAAATAGAGTCACAGATGTAGAAAACAAACTATGGTTACCAGGAAAGAAGGGGGGGAGGGATAAATTGGGAGATTGGGATTAACATATACACACTATTATATATAAAATATAATAACAACTAATAAGGACCTACTGTATAGCACAGGGAACTCTACTCAATGCTCTGTAATGACCTATGTGGGAAAAGAATCTTTAAAAAGTGGATGTATATGTAGAACTGATTCACTTTGCTGTATGCCTGAAACTAACACAACATTGTAAATCAACTATACTTCAGTAAAAGTTAATCTTTAAAAAGATACAAAAAAATAATGACTCACCCCCTGATAATATAAGCATTCTGATTTGAATTTCAACACTGTCCAGAGTCTCGGGATATTCAGCTAAGCGTTATTTACGGAGAATTAGATCATCCCAGGACACCTTCAAGACTAACCAATAAATACGTAAAAATACAGCTTCTGCAACATCAGATTGCCAGCCTGGGAAGTTGGCATTAAGGTCATTTTTCATTAACTTCCCATGACTCGGCAGAACCGCCATCGGCCCCTTCTATTACCAGTGTCCCTCTGTGTTTTATTTTTCTTTTGCATCAAGTACGAGCACGGTCTCTGTAAATTGCTACCAAGTCCCTAATTACTTAACCATATCCTGTATCCAGTAGCACTGAAATGCCATTCTATTGGAATCAGCAGGAAGGGGACTGCTGTTCCAGATGAAAGCAGGCCACCAATAAAACCTCATTAATACCTGCAGCTTTAGAGAACGAACACAAGCTGCGGCCATGCTTCAAAACTATCAAGAGTACAAGATGACAAAGGAAGCTCCCTCCCCTCCCCAAACCCACCCCCCAAGAACAGATAATGTTCTATCCAGATTGAGTCAGAGAGAAAAGGCATCCCCAGAAAGGAACCCAAAGAGAAAAAAAATGCACTGAATTCGGCCTTTTCCCCCCCATAAGTTTTCTGCCACCATAAGCGTGTTCATTCCCACACTGGTAGAGAATAAGAAAGAGAGCTTCAGGTGAAAGGTTACCTACATTTATAATGTCAGGCACTGGGCCTGCCTAGGTAAAAGGTAAATGGTAATTTTATCATTAGCATGCCTGACCCCTTGGCCGCCCCATATCTCACAAGAAACATTACGAACAGCTCACCTGTCAAGACGCAAACGCTTAAAGGTCAATGAGCACAGAAATCTTCCAGAGCTCACAGCTGAATTGCTGACACCTTTTATTATTGCCGCTTAAATAAATGATTCAAGGAACAAGACAAGGAAAGACTGGCTTCATGGGGAGATTTCCATGATGGATTCTTGGGGGTTTTGTTTCAAAACTCTATAAAAAGACTTTGCTGTGCCTTGGTATCAAGGGGCAAGGCAGGCCTCGAGGATTCATAAATATTCCTGGACTTGAAGGATTTTCAGTATTCCTCAAGATATACCATCCATCTGTAATGGAATTTGGCAAGGAATTTCCCTTCCTGTTTCGCTTTTTATTCTGCGTAAGTTCGACATTTTATCGTCCTTTCCATTAGCGGTAGGAGGGCAGACAGTAAGGATGATTTTCACAGC
This sequence comes from Monodon monoceros, assembly GCF_005190385.1. Lineage (NCBI taxonomy): Eukaryota > Metazoa > Chordata > Mammalia > Artiodactyla > Monodontidae > Monodon > Monodon monoceros. Next base: position 6,764,533 of record NW_021703780.1, on the reverse strand, counting down.
ACCGTGTGAACATTGCACAATTCGAAAAGCAAGAGGGGTGAATGGAGATTTGAAAGAGTGTTCCACTTCTTATTTTTTTCACAATTAAAATCATAGGTAAAAATATGTCATTTAAAAATAAGAAAAAATTTTAGGGCTTCCCGGGTGGCGCAGTGGTTGGGAGTCCGCCTGCTGATGCAGGGGACACGGGTTCATGCCCCGGTCCAGGAAGATCCCACATGCCACGGAGCAGCTGGGCCCGTGAGCCATGGCCGCTGGGTCTGCGCGTCCGGAGCCTGTGCTCCGCGGCGGGAGAGTCCACAGCAGTGAGAGGTCCGCGTACCGCAAAAAAAAAAAAAAAGAAAAAAGAAAAAATTTTAAAAATAAAATAAAAATAAGCATGGCAGGGACTGCCCAGGAGGTCCCGTGGTTAAGACTCCACGCTTCCAATGCAGGGGGCACAGTTTGATCCCTGGTTGGGGAGCTAAGATCCCGCAAGCTGCGCAGTGCAGCCAAAAAAAAAAAAGTAAGCGTGGCAGTTCCTCACATGGTTCAACATGGAGTTGCCATGTGGCCCAGCAACACATACCACTTCTGGGTTTCTATCCAAGAGAATCGAAAGCCGAGGCTCGGACAGATACTTATACACCCACGTTCACAGCAGCGTGATTCCCAGTAGCCAAGAGGTACAGCTCAAGTGTCCATTCGTGAATGAATGGATAAACACAATGTGGTATGCACATACAATGGAATATTATTCAGCCTTAAAAAGGAATTAAATTCTGATACGTGCTACAACATGGATGAATCTTGAACACGTTATGCAAAGTGAAAGACGTCAGACACAATGAGACAAATGTTATATCATTCCGCTTATATGATATGTCCAGTATAGGGCGCTCTGTAGGGACAGAAAGTAGATTAGTGGTAACTTAAGACCAGAGAGGAAGGAGGGAATTAGGGAGATGATCGCTCAGGGTTGGGGAGCACCTCCTTGGGCTGATGAAAATGCTCTAAAATTGGATGTGGTGATGGATGCACAATCCCTTAAACATAATAAAAGCCTGAAATTGTGTACTTTAAGCGGGTGAATGTACAGTATGTGAGTCCTATCTCAAAAGTTTTTTAAAAGAAAGCAAGATATATTTGGATGGAAATGCTAATGTTACTGATGAGATAAAGGTAGAATTGACAGATAAAATACTGGTCTTTTTTATTTGCTAAATCTCATTACCCTAAGTTGTTCTAAGTGCTGCCAAAAATACCTTGAAATTATATTCATAGTATCGCCTGTTTGATTCATTCTCCACGTGGATCAGAATTTTCTTCCCTGACCCTTAGAATTTCTCCATTTATTATTAGTAGAGAACTGAGAATCCCTCTGAATTTGTGCCTACATAACAATCGTCAGCACTACTACACAGGTAGACAGACCATGGCAGTCACGTGTCACGGAAGCCATATCAGAGGGATGGATGTTTCCAGCTCTCCTCCAAGGCTAAGTTGCAGGCTCTGGTTAGGTGTTTTCCCTCTGCAAGTGTTCCTGCTAAGCCATAACAAGTTGTGGTTTCCAGCCGTCTGGAAGTTTGGGGGAAACTTAGCTCCCTTTCACTAGCCTCACCAAGGAAGGAGTGACTTATCTGAATGGGGAGAGGGTCCTGAGCATCTCAGCCCCCTCTGAGCTCACTTTCTCAGTCTCACCTGCCTACAGCCCATGCAGTCTTCCCCAGGTAGAAAGCAGCTGCACCTGCCAGGATGCCTGTAGCGCCCCAGGTGTCCAGCACACAACTGGCTAGTTAAACCCATACAATTCAAAGAGGAGAACTAGAAAACCCCTTCTTGCTTTTTACTTGCAATAAAGCTGATACAGTGGCCTTTATCAGACCCCTGTGTCTCACCTGGTTCAGAACCAACATGGGAAAGGATAGTGACCGCTTGTCACCTCCAAAACCCAACAGACCTTACTGGTCAGGCAAATTAATCATCACACTTCGAGTAGTCTTCCACCTTGTATTTAAATAAAACCTTATTCTCTTTCAAGCTACTTCATCACAGCCACATTGCTGGAGCCTGAGGCCGTGCTAAGAAAGAGATCACCAGAATGCCAAGTGAAAGATGGGGTTGGTCATTCCGAGGTTTATTTTTCAAGCTTCAAAGGACCATAAAAATGGGCTCAGGGAAAGAAAATACACAGAAGGGAAATCTAAAAATGGTCTTAAATATAAAGTTATTAAAAATTGATTTTTATGGAGGCCAGAATTTTATCTTCTAATTTTGTCTTGAAAAACTGACCTAAAGCAGAAGGAAATAACAACTGTAAACCTTCCATCTGAGCACCTTTCTGCAAACTTTCAAGAGGATCTACTGGCAGCATCTACCTTCACAGACATCAGTGGCCATTTCACAATGCATCACCTGGATGCATTACAGTCTAGATGACTGGGGGAAGGATGGCATGCATGTGGCTTTTTTTACGTTCTTTTTTTATTGAAGTATAGATGATTTACAGTGTTGTATTAATTTCTGTTGTACAGCAAAGTGACTCACTTACACCTATATATACATTCTTTTATATATTCTTTTCCATTATGGTTTATCCCAGGACATTAAATATAGTTCTCTGTGCTATACAATAGGACCTTGTTGTCCATCCATTTTATATGTAATAGTTTGCATCTACTAACCCCAGACTCCCACTCCATCCCTCCCCCACCCCTCTCCCCCTTGGCAACCACAAGTCTGTTCTCTATGTCTGTGAGTCTCTTTCTGCTTCGTAGGTAGGTTCGTTTGTGTCATATTTTACATTCCACAGATAAGTGATATCATATGATTTTGTCATTCTCTGTCTGACTTACTTCACTTAGTGTGATAATCTCTAGGTCCATCCATGTTGCTTCAAATGGCATTATTTCGCTCTCTTTTATAGCTGAGTAGTATTCAGCGCGTGTGTTTTTAAGGGAGCAAGTGATCCCAACCCAAAAGGCATCAGCCTAAGTCTTCTCAGGGATTTTTTCCCCCAGAGAAGTTGTTCTTTGCTCTACTAACTGCTTCACCCTCATCAACCAGACCATCCCATGGATATTATAACTTCCTCTGGACCCTCCCATCAGTTGCGCTTTCTGTCTCCACTCTTCACGCAGGTCATTTCCAAAACTAAGCTGAACACTCTTACCATCCCCATGATTGCAGGATCCAGAGGAAGACTCTACTCCAGCAGGAGATGGCGTTCTAGGCAGGTCTCATCCTATCCTTCTTCCTCTTCCTCCCATTCTTCCCCACTTCCTCCATCATTCTCCCCTCTCTCCCTCCATCCAGCCCTCCACTCTACTAACCCAAATTCCCATACAACTTATGTTGTTCCCTGAGAACCATTTGTAAAGAAGCTACAGGATGAAGTGGCAGTTAAGACAAGATACTCCGACAACTTAGCATTTTACCCCAAATTCTTACAGCTGTTAGGGGTACCAACAGCTTGTAAATAAAATGAATTTTTTATAGACCCTCTCAAGATTTTCCTCATTCTGTTAGCTGTGTGACTGACCACCAGGCACCAAGAAATGGGAGACCCCATTTGTAAGCAGCATTGGAAAGTTTGGGCTCTTGTAAAGTTCTGCACAGTACCCAAGGCTGAAATGCCAGGATGGGCTCTCATCAAGTTCGCTTTTCTCTCTCCACACCCCCTTACCTGGGATGATAAGGAAGATGGGTTAAGACTTCATTGGGCTGGTGTTTGAGTGGATTGGCTTGTTTTAACATGTTACGGAGTGCTCTCAAAGAAGTAGGCAAATAAGTTCCTCACTTTCTACTAAGCTTGCTAGTTACCGTTGGAATCAACCCGCAAAGCAACAAACCACTGAAAAGACACGACCGAATCTGAGCATCATTAATCCTGAGCGATGAAGATGCCATTGTCATCTGTCCAAGGGGTCGGATGGTCCCAGCTAAATCTGGGGTTTATTCCCCACCTGTCTACAAGGGCACCAGAGCCACTTAGGTAATTTCTAGAGAATGTCAATACAATCGATAGATTCAGTCAAATTTTGAACAAAAATTGATCAGCCCAACTAGGCAGCATGTAGATCAAGGGAGAAAGCAAGGTCTTCTCTTTTTTAATTACCAGTTTTCACAAGAATTAAACATACTTTGATCTTTATTTTATCTCTTCTGTTTGAATGAATGAAATAAAAGTTATCAGAGATTATTCCATGCTGGATGAAATAAGTTTCACCTATTGTTCCATGCTGAGAATAAGTTTCCTAATTCAATTTTTAAGATCAGATCAAATCATATTACAGCCTATCTCCCTATAATCTATCACTATATAACCCAATGATCAAAACCCCTACTTTTCTATATGTTATATTTATAGCTGTGTAAGTATATGTTTGTATACAACTATTTGAGCATGGAGAAAAATTAAGATACATTCTAGGTTGTAAACATCGGTTGGGGTATGATTTGGGAGAAAAAGAGGCAGAGAGAAGGATTTGTGAGTCAAGCAAAAAGAAAAAGGAAAAAATGAGCTCACAAAATATTATCGTATGTGATATCATCCCATTCATATAATTTTAAAGTTTTTAATTCAATTTTTTTAAAATGTGTATAATTTTAAAATGAAACAATAATGCAAAGGAAATTTTTAAGGAGAGAGACTATGGCCCTTCTCTATTTGGGTAAAATTCCTGTGTTCCCCCTGCAGCCCCTATTCCTGCCATCACAGAATTTGTAGGACTGAATCATGATTGCTTCTCCACTTGCCTCGAGAACTTCTCAGTGTGTCAGTAACATGAGGGTAGGGGCTGTATTATATTGTTCCCCCACAAACAGGCACGATTCCTGGCATACGGTAACAGATGCTCAACCGATTCTGTGACTGAATGAATGATTGACAAGGTACCCATGCGCAATGGATCCTCTAACAGACCATGAGGAGACAGGTGGGTTATCCCACTTAACTTAAAAAAGACAGGAGAATGATGTCACAGAAAGACTGTGAATTCTAAGAGTGCACCACAAATCAGTAACATAACATACAAACCTGAAAATTTTTTTCTTTCCACCAAATTTGGAGTGATTTTTTTCCCTTTTTTACTGAAGTATAGTTGCTTTATGGAAAAAATTTAATATTTTTACCTTTTCTAATTTCAGATCTGATGGAGGTATTACTGTCCCGCTTTAAGAAGCAAATGACTTGATAATGCAAACATGAGCAAAAAATCCACATCACTTCGCTTTGGACCAGTTAAACTTTCTCGTCTTTTCCCCCTTGGTACCTCCATTGCCTGGTGTCATAAAAAAGCTCAGAGGTGAACTTTTCCTCTGAACATAGAGTAAGAAGTCAAATTTTCTATTTCATGCCCCCATTCCTAACTTCATCATTCAGGGCTTATGCACTAATCTTAATGCAGATAAGAAAAGAATTGTAGTAGCCCTCCTTCATTTAAAAGAACTTGCTGAAATAGACTCACAGACATAGAAAACAAACTCATTTTTACCAAAGGGGATGGGAAGGAGATAAATTTGAAGTTTGGGATTCACATATACATGCTACTATATATAAAGTAGGTAAACAACAAGGACCTACTGTGTAGCACAGGGAACTATACTCAGTATCTTGTAAAAACCTATAATGGAAAAAAGAATAAAGAGATAGGTAGATCGATAGATAGATAGATGATAGACAGATAAATAGATGTATAACTGAATCACTTTGCTGTACGCTTGAAACTAACACAAATTGTAAATTAACTATACTTCAATTTAAAAGAAGAAGAAAAGAACTTCTGCCAAATTGTAATCATCTCTCAGTATTGGTTGTGGGTGTCTATTTAATGAGAACCTCCTTACAATTTTCTAGCACATTGTTAATTCACAAGAATTTATATCATTAAGGTCATTAAACTCTGTTATTTCCTATCAGCTATTAAAGAGAATGCTAATAATTTAAATTACTCCCTGATCCTGCAAAAAGAAACAAAAAAAGTTGATGTTGTGTCTCATTTCATTATATTTTCATTTTTTTGCCTTTTTAAAAACTGGACATCTTTATCTTCCATTAATTTTTTTCAAGTTTTCAGTTGTTGAATTTTTCTGTGTAAAAAGATACCATTTGATTGGGAAAAAAACTTTCAAGTTAAATGAAAAATTTTCCCAAAACATTCATAATATTGTTTTATTTCATGCCATAATTATTTAAAAGGTGATATTTATACCTCCACTCCCCTGGTCATCTTCCCTCTGTCAGGAAGTGAATGCAACCTCATAAACACAGTTCACAGAAGCAAACATGTTTAACTGTGTCAGATTCCATTGCTTTCCAGAGAGCTTCAGACGAGGAACATAAAAAAAGGCGACAATTTCAGAAGCCACTAAAATTTTATACTTAGCTTTGTGAGTGGGATTAACACATTTTAGCAAAACTCCATAAGAAGTGCTGGCTGCTCTGCTGTGTGTCTGTCACAGCCACGAAAACTCCCAATATGTCGGCCTTCCTCATAAAGAGTAAGTATATTGTAAAACCGTTTACAGCCACTATAAAAATGTTTTGACTATTTTACCCAACTACCTGAGCAGGACACGTGATACTAGTTAAGGGGGAAAAAAAAAAAAAAGATTCGCCTTTCCAGTCAAGCTTTCTAGAATTCAGGGGAGGGTGGAGAAGAGGAAAGGCCCTTATCTATTAAAGTGGCATGAGCATCGTGTCTGTTATCACGTCTCATCAGAACGGAGTCTCCGTGGTGGTGGGCATTGTGGAGTGTATGCAGACATTAAACTATAATGCTGTACACCTGAACTTTATATAGTAAAAAAATTTTTTACGTCTCTTTGCTTCTCGTGGTTTATTTCCAACAGCAACTATAAGGGATCCGGCTCCTGGCTCCCATCTGAGAGAAGCCAAACATTTTACTGAGATGGTGTCCACACCACTGTCTCTCGAAAGGAATGTAGAAGCCAACACTCCATATAGGACACTTCCAGGGATGTTCTAACCACATCCTGAGCCTTAAGAAGGTGTCCCTTTCTCCAGAGGATGCGGCCCCTTGGAGCAGTAGCCGAAGCTCACCCCCTCTCCAGCCCCGACAGCCGAGCACCCTCGTGAGCATCTGGCCGACCTTGGCCTCGCACATTTCCAGCCTTATACAGCTCCTCCTACGCCTTTTCTATCCCATACGCTTGTGTGTTTACCAAACAGACTCTATTCTTAGTGCCAGCCAGGAATCCAGAAGCCAGTTCTTATTTCATGTATATGGACTGAGAGCCAGTATATACAAGTGGACAATGTCCAGACCATATATAAAAATAGAGCTGCAGCAACCAGCCCAGGACACCAATCCATTGTTTATGGTAACCAGCCCAGGACACCAGCCTGCCATCTGTAAGACAGACTCATAAGAAGTCAGACTGGGGGCTTCCCTGGTGGCACAGCGGTTGAGAGTCCGCCTGCCGATGCGGGGGACGCGGGTTCGTGCCCCGGTCTGGGAAGATCCCACATGCCGCGGAGCGGCTGGGCCCGTGAGCCATGGCCACTGAGCCTGCGTGTCCGGAGCCTGTGCTCCGCAGCGGGAGAGGCCACAACAGTGAGAGGCCCGCGTACCGCAAAAAAAAAAAAAAAAAAGAAGGAAGGAAAAAGAGGGAGAGAGAGAGGAAGGAAGAAGGAGGGAGTGAAAAGAGAAAAAGAAAGGAGGGAAGGAAGGAAGGAAGACTTACTATCAGTTCTATTTTCTGTATAAACCCTCCTCTCTTTCGGGTGCCATTTCTGTTCACACGTACCTAATAACGCTGCAGTCAGATTACAGTGTGTATAAATTGCTCTTATTGAACCAAATGTGCCTACTTCCCCCAAATCAGCAGGATAGCAACCCTTTTTCTCAGCACAGTAGACGGTCAGATGTATTTGGTTTGAAACCCGACTCCACCTTGTGCTCGGCTTCTGAACTCCCTGAACCCTCACTTTGGCATCTGTGGTCACATGAGAACAGCGACCCCCGCTCAGAGGGCCATTAGTGTATGATTAAATGAAACAAGTAGGTAAAATTCTGGCATATAAAGGGCCGTCGATATGTGTTCATTTCTTTCTCCACTCTGATTTTCTCACTTTATTTAGGCTTCCAAGATCAGAATTCAGTAGCCCTGGTGGTGCAGGTCCTGCCTTGCTGCAGGCACCCAGTCACACAAATTAATGATAATGTTTCCTCTAGAGGAGCTCAAAGCTTAAAAGCTTTCATATTTTTGATCAACACCTCCAAAACAGGAAGTTACATTTTTAGGCAAATCCATCTCCGAGGATGAGGTGAGGCTACCTGATCTCCGAGAGGAAAGCTTGCTCAGGGCTGTAGGCTTAGAAGCCCACTTCCCCCTGTGGATTTGATGTGTCGCCCCCCCTTCCATCCTTCCTCCCCTACTTCTCTCTCCGTGTGGGGACAAAGGCGACCCAGACACAGCTGGACAGATACAAGCCTCCGAAAGAGCTCAGCATTCCAGGGAGCTAAAGGACAGTAAAAGCAAAAATACTGCCCGAGGTGAGGATAACAGCGAAGGGCTGTCAGGGCATGAAACAGGCTGTTCGTGTGATTTCCAGAGAAGAGAGCCCAGAGGCTCAAAGAACAGCTTCTCTGACCTCGCCCCTCTCCTGGAGGACCTGCCGCCTCCCGGCTTTATTTACAGTGGCTGCCAGCAAAGGAAAGGATGAAAAATGGTTTAGGCAGTTTGGGGGGTGGGAAGGGAACATGTGAGGAGGCAGAAGAGAGCGGAGAGAGAGTAACAGTGGAGAGAAAAGGAATTAAACTTTCATTAAATCAGAGAAGGGGGAGCTCTACTAGAAAACCATTTAAGTGAGGCCATGAAGGCTCCAGAGAGAAGCTTGAAGTTAGTCTGAGCAGGCAGTTCATCCGGCGTCCTTTCCAAATTCTCTGTCCATAGAATTAGCTCAGCGAGGCAGAAGGACCGAGGGCTCGAAGGAGGCGTGATCACAGGTCAGTGAGCGCTGGCATCAGTCTCTCTGACATTTGCACACCTGGGAGCAGAGCTGCAAATATGCGAGCAGCCTTCTTAGAACCCTGAAGAAGTGCACTGTGAAATCTATCCGCTTCCATCCTGAGCACTGCCTTCCTGCCACTCTACCCGCAAGAGGGGTGCGTGCAGCTCAGAGCCCACCCATCTGGCTCAGGTTAAGCGGACTGCGTCTTCAGATGCTCCCCAGGAAGTGATACGTGTGGGAGGCTCGGGAGGCGGAGACGGCAAACCGTTTCACTCGGATTCTGAGCGACACTTGTCTTTTGAGTGGACCCTGCAGGGGAAGTGACCCTGAAGTTGTCAAGGCAACGCCGAGTGAAGCCGGAGACTCACTAACCTCCAGAAACCCTAGGCAAGACCCTGCATCGCCTTTTGAAGTCTACCTTGACCCGATAGAGTTGAATCTTCCCTCTTCTGTGTTCCCATACCCTGTAATCCATACCCCAATTATATCATAGATCATGTTTATTATAACCTGTAGATTTGCATATCTGTCTGCCCAATAGACTGTGAGCCTCTCAAAGGCAAGGAGTATGCCTCGTTCAGTGTTTTACCTCTAGAGTTTAGCACAGTGCCTGATACGTTACAGATATTCAGTAAATGTCTGGTGTATAAATGAATTAAATCCAACAAATTCTAAAAGAGAGAGCCTCTTCCTCAATCGGTCCCCACTGACGCCAAAAGTGGGGACCGGGCTTCCCTGGTGGCACAGTGGTTGGGAATCCGCCTGCCGATGCAGGGGACACGGGTTCGTTCCCCGGTCCGGGAAGATCCCACATGCCGCAGAGCGGCTGGGCCCGTGAGCCATGGCCGCTGAGCCTGCGCATCCGGAGCCTGTGCTCCGCAATGGGAGAGGCCACGGCAGTGAGAGGCCCGCGTATAGCAAAAAAAAAAAAAAAAAAAAGCGATAGGACTGAAGAGGCCAACAATGAATCCACCTTTATATTTCCACTTTATATCTTTCGTTATACTTATTAAAGACTCCCAACGTAATTTTTAAAAGTAAACTACAAATAGCAACAACTTTTGCAAAAGAGGTAGCAGATTTTTTTCACTTAAGTTTATTTGTGCAGCTCCCCAAAGCAGCTGGGGGGATTCCTAGAACTTAAATCAAGAATCCCAGGGTAGGAAGATGGGTGAAATAAGTGAAGTAGAGTAAGAGGTACAAACTTCCAGTCATAAAATAAATAAGTCACGGGGATGTAAGGTACAGCATAAGAAATACAGTCAATAATATTGTAGTAACTTTGTATGGTGACAGATGCTAACTAGATTTATCGCAGTGATTATTTTGTAATGTATAAAAATATTGAATCACTGTGCTGTACACCTGAAGCTAGTATAATATTGTAAGTCAATTATACTTCAATTTTTTTTAATTCCAAAATAATTTTCAAATCCGATAGTCCCTACTAATTTTCTAAGGCTGGTCTTAAAACTACAGAGTCCTGGATTCCGCTCCAGCCTCACTGTGTTAGAATTGACAAGAGAAGGATTTAGGAATCTGCATGTCTTTAAAAAGACCAACTGGCAGGGTCATCGTTAGGATCAGATGCGAAGCTATGAAAAAAGTGGTAACGTGCTGGAAAAGTGCCTCAACCCTAATCATCCAGCTTATTCAGAAATACACCTTCCTCTGGCTCCAAGAGAGCATAATCTCTCCAAGTTGAGACTAAATGGGCATTTCAGTGCCTAGCAATACAGTCGGGAATCCCCCCCAAAACTTGCAAATGGAATGGTTTCCCAGTAGGCAACCCAGGAGCCATGTGTGGGGTTGTAAATCTCATTAACACAGAACAGAGACAGCTGAAGAAGGCCAGTGAGAGGTCCCACCCTTCTAGAACCCTCCCGGGGCCTCATGCGCAGCACCTGCCAAGCTGAGAAGTGAAGGACCAACTCTGCCATGGTGGAAAGTGCAGCATCTGTGCACCTGTGGACATGGAAGAAAGGGGAGAGGTCCTTTCTGTGTTCTCTTTCCACAAACTGGTCATCTTAGACACAGTTCTAACTGTGAATCACCCAATTAATTATTTCACTTAGTCTGGTTGGAGAAAATGTAAAACACGGTGCTCATGCTTCTCTCTTTGGGTTTCAATTGCATCACATATAAATGGTTGATATTGTGAAATTAATCCCTCCATCTTTCGTTCTCTGTGCAGCTCTCCACAGGCTGTGTCAATTGCTTGTTCCTAGGTTTGCCTGCTTACGGCTGACACCCTGTCATGTTGTGTGGGTTTTTCTGTAATGGCACCAGACGTTCCAGTTCTGAGAAAGTTGTTTTCATGGAAGAGTCAGAGCTGCACTGGCAGCTGGAGGGACCAGCAGAGCTCAGCACAGCGAGGGCGACATTGCACGGGACCAGGATGTCTCAGGGAGGGATAAAGTTAACTTGCAGACAGAGAAGAATAATTTTATAGTGACTAGGCTTGCCAGATTCAGCAAATAAAAATACAGGGCACCCAGTGGAATTTGAATTTCTTTTCTTAAAAAATATTTATTTGGCTGCACTGGGCACACAGGATCTTCTTTGCCACGTACGGGATCTTTAGTTGTGGCATGTGGGATCTACTTCCCTGACCAGGGCTCGAACCCGAGCCTCCTGCATTAGGAGCGCAGGACCACCAGAGAAGTCCCGAAATTTGAACTTCTGATAAAGGTATAAATATTTATCTTGAGTTGCTCCAAGCCATATTTGGAACAGACTTATACTAAAAATTTATTTGTCTGCATTTTATCTGGACCATCACGATAGTAACAGTGAGCTCTCGCTATTTCTTTTCCTGGCGATTCTCAGCCTTGGCCACCCATTAGAAGCACCTAAAGAAATTTGAAAAATCTTGATGCCAGACCAATAAAACAGAAGAATCCTTAGAGGTGGGACCCAGGCTTCTGTGTTTTTAAAACTTCCCATGGGACCACAAACCTCAGCCAAAGTTGGGGACCACTGTCAGACTTTTGGTTTTTAGCTAGAGAAACTGTAAGAGGGATAGACTAATCATTGCTGAGAGTTGTGTTTTGTTTTGTTTTGTTTTGCAAGCTTTCTTGAATTGGGATAAAGTTTGAGCATCTCATCTAATTCCATCTTACCAGGAAGGTATGAGCTACGATGTCTTCAATAAATAAACACTGATCGAGCACGGCACATGGCACTAGAGAAGCAGAAATGGACAAGACATGGTTCCTGCCATCCTATAGTGGACTTTTATCAAAAATCTTCCCAGGGAAAACTCTTTCTTTCCAAGGAAGAGTGAGGAAGTTCAGAATGGAATCTGAAGCATGATAGAATGATGTCCCCATGTATTTGTGGACACTTGATTTATGATCGAGATGACACGGAAGAGCAGCGAGAAAGAAAAAGAAGGAAAGAAAGAGAGAGAGAGAGAAAGAGAGAAAAGAAAAGAAACTGTCGCTTATACACCAAAATCCAGCACTCCTCCCTTCAGTCTGGACTGGAATGGCCTCAAAGGAAAAGGGAAGCAGGGATTGTGCAAGGAAAAGAGAAGAGAAATAAGTACCTCTTGCTGTCTCTGTGTCCAAAGAGGCACACGCAGCTGATCCCTGTAAAACACCCTGATGTAAGTTACTGCTTAGCTGGGGAGCAGCCATTTCTAGAAATGGTCCGAAGTCTCTCAGACACTGGAGTAGCCCTTCCTGAATGATTGCTTCTCTGCACTAATGTTGCCTTCACAGCCTGCAAAAGCGCAGCTTCCGAAAAGCTCTCACTTAACTAGGGCTCTTATGGGAAGTATGCCCCAACTCAAGTTACACTAATATGTACAGGGTTTTTGTGTAGCAGCTACTCACATGATAGGCTCTCAGAGGTTCTGGTCAAACAGACACACACCCTCAAATATCTCCTTGCATCTAGCAGATGCCTCAAATTAGACTTCATTTCTCCAGCTGAAGAAATGGTCAATTTGGTTTGGTCAATTCCGCTCAAGTTTAATGCCATATTCGAGAGTAACATTTTTAGCCTAACATTTTAGCCTAAAATTAGCCGAACGTTTAGCCTGTATTTCTCACCAAGAATCATGGAGATGAAAGTGTTCCTAGAAATTACACTTCCTAGTTCAACCCTTTTATTGTATAAACGAGGATGCTGAAGCCCAAAGAGGTGACAGAGTTTCCCTGACACCTACCCCAGGACAAACTGGTAACCAACCCAGCACCAGTCTCCTGATTCCCTCCCACGGCTTTTTCTACTGTGAATGTCTTGGCTTCGGTGTAAATAAATTTAATGAGATATTTCCTAAGAGCAGAGTGAGGGAGATGGCAAGTAAGTGGGTATTGGATTCCTGAAATAGGTAGAGAGTCACAGAGAGAAAATGAGTAGACCCAATTCACAAATTTTGCCTAGGGCTAGACCTTTATACATTTAATATATGATCATAATAATAATAGATCCACTCAGTCGTTCTTTTCTTCCAAGGGACTAAATTCGCCAGTTCTTTTCGATGGTCAGATAGGAATGATATTTGAGGGCAATGACATTCCATATACATCATGCCCTTGACGTCCCAGGGTGCATCTTCCTTGAGGGTTTTAATTCTTTAGCTGACTTCTAGTCTACTCCTGATTCTCACACCAATGACTTACACCCAAGAGTGTATATCTATTATAATTGCTACCTAAAGAGAATAAGAATTACAGATAAGTAATTTTCTTTTTCTAATCTAGCCCCCTGGAGGCATTTTAGCAGCTAATACGGGTGATGACAGGCATTTCTGCTATAATTTATACAATTTCATTTTTCTTAATCATGGGTTTTAGTTCTCTTACGTCACCCACTTGAAATGGAAGCAGATTTTTTTTTGTCACTGCTTTTCCATTTGTAGTCTCTCTTGCAAAGTACTTAAAATGTCCACACGATTATGAGAAATTTGGATTAGCATCATTTCTGAGAAAGCTTTCCTCTAATTACTTGCAAATCCTCTTAAAACAATTTATAAGGCATGAATCTAGGTGCTTCCATGGGACACCATATTTTCAGTATTTAAGAATACATGAGAAAAGTTACTAAGTGGGCCTAAAGGTCCACTTATAAACAGCTATTTGCCTTGGCAAAGAAATTGGTGATTAAGAATGTATGTTTAATGTAATTTGTATGGTACAACATAGAAGAGAATTTAGGGAATGCCTGGTGTGGGTTTGAATAATTCATTTTTGTGGTTCTCATATCTAACACAATGCCTGATACATAGAAAGATGTCAGTAAGTATTGATAATTTGCATGCAATATAATTAAGTGGTCATCAAATAAGGTAGTATTCTGATCATACCCTTAACCTTCACACCCACTCCTTCAAATCCAATTCAGTTCAGTCAGCCTGACAAATCCAAGACAAGTTAGTGTTCTCCAATCAAGAGAGTCCAGACCTTCTGCTACAGCCCAGGATCATCTGAGGCCTAGAACTGGGAATGGCAGCACAATTAATGGGTCATGAGATCAATTTAGTAGCTCAGCAAACAGGATTTTGTTGGCGTGGAATGCGATAGCATAGAACAGAATGGGACAGGGTGCATCTCACTCTGGTAAGAGAAAGTACTGGTTTGTAAAACTCTGATTCCCTGGATACAATTGAGCTAGGTTATGTTGTAAAAGTATTTCTTCCTGTGGTTCAAAACAAGTTGAAAGCCACTGTTGTAAGTTGAATGGAAGCACCTGAAAAGATTAACCCACATCCTAATCCCTAGAACCTGTGAATGCTACGTTATCTGGAGAAAGGGTCCTTTGCAGAGGTAACCAAGGTGAGGTTCTCAAGATGAGGGCATCATTCTGGATTATACTTGTGGACCCAAAATCCAGTGACAACTGTCCTTATAAGAGAAAGGCCAAAGGAGATTTGAGACAGAATCAAGAGGCGGAGTCAGTGTGACCATGGAGGCAGAGACTGGAGTGATGTGGCCACAAGTCAGTGAACACCGGGAGTCGCTAGAAGGGGAAGGACTGGATTCTCCCTGGAGACTCTGCAGGGAGCAGGGCTGAGCCGACACATCGATTTCAGACTTCCGGCCTCCAGAACTGTGACAGAATAATTTCTGTTATTTTAAGCTGCCCAGTTGGTGGTAAGTTGTTACAGCAGGCCACAGGAAACTAATACAGCCATTGATCTAAAGGATGCAAAGCCCTGGGTTTTTTCAACAACTCTAGAGCCAGCCCTGTCCCATCCCAGTCTACGCAGAAACCCCAAAGTTACCCAGAGAATTAAGTTCATTCTTTGGTTACCCAAAACTCACCAATAGGGCTTCCCTGGTGGCGCAGTGGTTGAGGGTCCGCCTGCCGATGCAGGGGACATGGGTTCATGCCCTGGTCTGGGAGGATCCCACATGCCGCGGAGCGGCTGGGCCCGTGAGCCATGGCTGCTGAGCCTGCGCGTCTGGAGCCTGTGCTCCGCAACGGGAGAGGCCACAGCAGTGAGAGGTCCGCAAAAAAAAAAAAAAAAAGAACTCACCAGTATATTTTTTTAAGCCATGGCCCTTTATGAGAAACATAAAAATTCAAGGCCCCACCATCTGATCTAGCCCAAGGGTGGGAAAAAGAACCATATACAATCACAGTCACCAAAGCCAAATAAAGACAACCGTCAGCCTGCTTGTTTCAGACAAGGAAATTGTATCAAGCTTAATTTTCTGTACAGTAGGTGTTTTGTTTAATTTTCCTAATATAAATTTATAATAATAGCTATGCTTTTTCAAACTTAAAGAATGTATTAGAAAATCACTATTTTCCTCTCCCTAGTCACTAGAGCCAGCCAAAAATGGAATTTGTCAAGAATGAGGAAAGATGGCTCCTTTAATAACAATATAATTCTTACTCCCCCTATACTCTTTCCAAGATTGGCCAAAAGAAGGGTTATTTCTAGGAATGTCTGGATATCAATCACCATAGGGCATGCTATCCACTGTTGATCTCACCCATGGGCCCTGAGCAACTGTAAGATATCCAAGCTATATGGTACATACTTTAATTGGAGCATGATAAAATAGAATTGTAAGTGTTTATGATGAATCCATTTTTGTATCAGCGGTAATTAGCGCTGTGAATTGCCAAGGACCTACCCTAGTTGTAAGCTCCTGGCTTTCTTTGGATCTTTCCCAGATTTACATGAGGACTGCAGTGCGTGTCGTTTCGAGGAACCAACACCTACTTGAAAGACGCAGGAGGCAAGACAGTCCAAATGTCATTCGTTCACTTAGTCATCGCTATCTTTCCATCCCCTTGTTAACGACTCTTTGCACTAGTTAGGACCCCTAGCATAACACTCTGTACATAGTAGTCACTCCATAAACATATCAAACCCAATTGAATTATATATTCTGAGATGATAGTACAAACTAAATATTAGGGATAATTATCAAGTGGGGGAAAAATAGAAGTGGATGTAAGATTAATTATGGCAAAACCATCAACCAGCTCACTGCATTTCTGGCTAGCGTGCTCTTTTCCCCTTATATCTAAGAGAAAAATCGAGATAAACAAGATTTTCAAACCATCATAGGCCTCCCTTAATAATATGTTGGTTGAACTTCAAAGCCTCTCACCGACCCTAATCCCTCCATCCCCAGCAAGCCATGGCAAATTGAAACTCACTAAGACTCTCAGACCTCATAGAGACAAACCACCCTCCATCAAGGAAATGTCACCGCTGATGGCTTGTTCTCTTCATACTCGTGACACTGTCTGTAAAAGTGATTTGTGTACATTAGGATGGCTGTAAAGATGACATGGGAAACCCTTAGGAGTGAACTAAGACAAAGAGGAGGAGAGGGGGCTGGTAAGAGCTAAGGAGTTAGTAGGGGCAAGGGACAGTCACTCTAGTCCAGGAGGAAGCCACCTTCCCAGATGGCAGATATGAGTGAAACCATTTTTTAAATTACTACTCTTTTGACTTTTTAGACAAATAGCAGGAGATAAAACAGTGCAAAATTACAGGAACAGACAGCCCTGAATTTGAAGATTGTACCCTGGATTCAAAGATTAAAGATGAACTCGAACCTTGAACAGGTGAATTAATTTCTCTAAGCCTCAGTTTTCCTTTCTGTGAACTTAAGACCACTGAGCTTCAGGTTGTTATTCATTGAGCTAATGTCCGTAATATGCTTAGCACAGTCATTGACGCTGCACTTGACGAAGCGTTTGTAAATGCAACCCTGTTCTTAGCTATCCTGGGTTCAGTCTATCCTAGTGGCATCTAGGAAAAGTTGTATTATTAAGTTTTATCTGGACACAAATCAGCACATTTCTTCAGTGAGGATAAAGTGGCTAAACCGTATTTTCTCCAGCCCAGCCGACACACTGCCACCAGCTTCCTGAGCAAAGAGCTCTAACACTGCCTCTCTTCGGCTCAAAACATTCTCAGGGCTTCCCTGGTGGCGCAGTGGTTGAGAGTCCGCCTGCCGATGCAGGGGACACGGGTTCGTGCCCCGGTCCGGGAAGATCCCACATGCCGCAGAGCGGCTGGGCCCGTGAGCCATGGCCGCTGAGCCTGCGCGTCTGGAGCCTGTGCTCCACAACGGGAGAGGCCACAACAGTGAGAGGCCCGTGTACCGCAAAAAAAAAAAAAAAAAAAAAAAATTCTCAGAGTCCCTCACCCCTACCCTCCTTCACCCTCCCCCTCCTCATTGCATTAGAATTTCATTCAAGACAACATGGCAGGCTGGAGAAAGTGTCCCTCGGCTTAAATGTCAGTCCTGCCACTTAGTAAGAGGCCATCTCTAGCAAGTTCCTTAAGTTCTCACTGCCTCAGTTTCCCCATCTGTAGAAAAGGAACAATAACACTTTACAAAAAGGGAAAATAACACTTATTTGGGGACAGCTGTTTCAGGGATTAAAAACTAGGACATCCTCAAAAGGAACTATCAACACCTGATCTAAAGCAAGCACTGGATGAATTTTCATGCTTTCGCTCTGTTCCAGCTTCACTCCGCATCACCCGCCTTCCATCCCACTTTCCACTCAGACTGAGGGCTCCGCTTCAACCTCTCATCACCTCTCCTTGGCTTTGCTTGCAGGATGCATTCTGCCTGGAGTACCCTTTTCCGTTCCTAAATATCCACGTCTTGCCCGTTCCTCAAAACTCAAGTTAAACACCATCTTTCCCACAAAGGCTTGCCTCTACTCAGAAGAAATAATCACCTCCCCTCTGAGCTTCCTGGACGGTGGCCTTTGGCCTTGTTGAAAACCTTCACATTGTCTTAACGATCATTGCTCTCAGTTCAATCACCCCAGTCTCTAAGGGCAAAGTATCATCTACATCTTATTCCTGGGCACACCTCAAGTGCTCGAAAACTACTTGTTGAATGAATGAATCAATAAAAAATTATGTGCATAGAAAGAAAAATGTATATGAAATATCTATGCTTAATCGATAAATGAGAAAGTGGGATGAGCTATCTTCACGGAAGCAAAGATTCTGCCTTCCATTTTCTTTGTGTGTGTCATTAAAAGAATTGCACGTGTTTACAAGCAAGTTTAAGAAGGTTCCCAATGTCTGCCTTGAATATTCCCAATATTTTACGACCTCTCATTTCCTGTAAAACAGCAAATGAATTTAACTGTGCAACTTTCCAGCGTTTGACAGCTTTGGGGCTTTGTGTAAGAGAAATCAAAGCAATCAGTTATTTCATTAATTCAACAGTGGAAAATGTCAAAATATCACCTGTCTTTGCATACACTAGTGAACTGAATGAATTTTTCTCTTCTAATGTGTTCAGGGGTCACATAAACAACACTTCAAACACAACTAAATATCCAGTTTTCTGAAAATTTATCTCTATGATTTCTTTAAATTTGGGAAGGGTTTATAATTTTTTTTAAATCTTTAGCACCTAAAAAATGAATAAATGTGACTATATCAAAGTGGTGAATCAAAAATAATGCTTTTGCGTCTCCCTCCCACCCTCCCTATCCCACCCCTCTAGGTGGTCAGAAAGGAGATATGGGGATATATGTATATTTATAGCTGATTCACTTTGTTATAAAGCAGAAACTAACACACCATTGTAAAGCAATTATACTCCAATAAAGATGTTAAAAAAAAAGAAAGAAAGAAAAGTAATAATAATACTTTTTCTGGGACTTCCCTGGTGGTCCAGTGGTTAGGACTCCATGCTTCCACTGCAGGGGGGGCATGGAGTCAATCCCTGGTCAGGGAACTAAGATTCCCACAAACCTCACAGTGTGGCCAAAAAAAAAATGAATGAATTTGCAGGATTTTTAGTAAGTGGAATCATGGGAATTAAGGAAAGTAAGCACTATACGAATCAAAATGAACAGACCATTCTATGAAGAAAAGCCAGAGTCAAGTTTTAAAGAATGTGACATGGGAGCTTGGAGCACTGTGGAAATGTTTTTCATGTGATTGTGGCGGTGGTTACATGAATTTATCGATATGTTAAAATTCATAGAACAATCACCAAAAAGGAGTCAGTAATTTTTTTTTTTTCAGCAGCACAGAGCCCATGTTTCATTTACTTATTTCTGTCTTTGTTCATTTTCTCTCAGTTTTAGAACTCACATCCTAGGCTCTCCACTGGCCACTAGAGTGATACTTGTACTTTTTTTTTTTTTTTTTTTGCGGTACACGGGCCTCTCACTGCTCTGGCCTCTCCCGTTGCGGAGCACAGGCTCCGGACGCGCAGGCTCAGCGGCCATGGCTCACGGGCCTAGCCGCTCCGCGGCACGTGGGATCCTCCCGGACCGGGACACGAACCCGTGTCCCCTGCATCGGCAGGCGGACTCTCAACCACTGCGCCACCAGGGGAGCTCTGATACTTGTACTTTTAGAGGATGAGAAAAATAGCTAATATCCATCTTCGAGTGTTAAACAAACACTGAACAACATCTTTAAGCAACTGAAAGAACGTTCCTCTAAATTAAGCACCTGATAACGACGTTCCACTCTTGGTCTGTCCTGGTTCCACTACTGATCTCTTCCAAGTTTTCAGAGAAGTGAGCACCCAATAAACATTAACCACCAGACAAAGACAAGCATCTCTCTGTTCCAGAATATGCCTCTCGTCAGCTCTCCCTAGGATATAATCAGACCTACATTTAATATGCCTGTAACAATAGCAAAGCACCTCCAGGTTACGATGTGAAAAGTATAAGTCAGAAGTCATTCCAGCTTTATTTATTATGCTGTCATTTACTGTCGTGCGGTAAAGCCCAAAGAATCTAATTCCCTTTGCTACTGGGATTGGAGCAGCGTGTCTTTTTTATGCAGATTTCATCTTTGAAAGATGCTTAAGCAGGCTCCCATTGTTACCCGGTGTCACTGATCTGGTCTCCCCACTGAGTTCTCACATGAAAATAAGTGAATTCAACCCAAGATGTCTTACTGTGACCTTGTCATCTCTTTTGGTGTCTGTCTGAGATAAATTGAAATACAGTGTTTTTTATGTGAATCTGTTTACATCTATCCTTTATTACATACATTTTTAAACTTACTTGTGTTATTCACATGTTGACATCAGTGCCATGCCAGACCATATGAGGCAAAAGGAAAACTTAATAACACTGATCCTGTTTAAAATTTTGATATTTTGTTCATCATGGATTTTGGGGCATTAATTCAAATTTTTTAAGATATTGTCTTAGAACATTATTTATCTTAATTACTGAGTGTTTTGGCAGTCCTTACATTTACAGCTGAGGAGAATGCCTCGCTCACCTCAACCTCGTCCCACTACAAAAAATTTAAATGGAAAGTAATGGAACCACCTTAAGAAAAAATTCACAAGACTGAAAAATGTAACTTATTGATTCTGCCATTCAGAATTGTGTTTTGCCAATTGTATTCATTTCCTAAGGCTGCCATTACAAAGTATTACAACCTAAGTGGCTTAAAAACAACAGAAATCTGGAGGCCGGGAGTCTGAAACCAAGGTGTTGCCATCACCACGCTCTGTCTGAAGGCACTGGAGAGCGAGTCCTTCCTTGTCTTTTCCTGGCTTCTAGTGGGGCCGGCAATCTTGGGCATTCCTGGGCCTGCAGCTGCGTCATTTCACTTTCTGCCTCTATCATCACGTGGCTTCTCCCTCCGTGTCTTCCCGACATCTTCTTAGAAGGACACCAGGCCTATTAAGGTCCTACCCTTCCCCAGTATGACCTCATCTTACTGAACCAGTGGGGCTTAAGTCTTCAACACATCTTTCTGGAGGACGTAATTCAACTCCTAATACCAACCAAAACAGGTGATAACTCTTCTTGGAAGAGCCGGCCTGCCCGCATATCAAGCTGCTTGCATGGGATCGGTGTGGGGTACGGCCACGTGTTGTGACAAAGAAAGGTCTCTCTAGCCACCTGATGACCCCACCCTGCTCTCTCTATCACCCAATACCTTCCCTTCAGAGCCCTCCTACTCACCTACTCCTCCTCTGCTCTTACCTGTTGCCTGTTAACACCTGTCCCCTCTCACTCTGTTCTTACCTCCAGCACAGCTTCCTAACCCCCTGCCTCTTCTCAGCTCCACTCCATATCCATCTGCCCCATGGATGAAGAGCCTATGCCCTCAATAGCCCAGCATTCTTTGACCAGCTCCATCCTATTCTCATTCAGTTCATCTGAGCCTCCTATTCAACTCATCTGCCTAAACTTTGCTAAATAAAGTTGGGTTGCGGAAACCTCATGTGAGATTCTCATGCCTTATATCCATCTTCTGATGGCTTATTTTCCTACTTCCATGGGGAAAATTTCCAAAACTCCTAATGCGAGCTACCATCAGACTCAAGGTTCCACGAGGGATGCGGGGAGCAGGAAAAGAGAGAGGGTTAAGACTTAGAAACTCAGCATTTGCCCATCAACACCACTCCCTGGCTTTCCATTCTTCCCGGACAGCCACCACCTTTGAGCAGTAAACCATTTGTTTAATCATTTTGCTTTTTCCTGACTGCTAGCAATGAAATGCTGCGCTCTCTAAAATAATTTCCTGACTATTTGCTAAGATTCATCTCTGACATTTCATTAAATATGATCATTTAACTGTACAAGTACAAATGCATTTTTAATTTAGCTTACTGCAGATATTACAGATGTGGGGAAATGAATTCACATTGCTCTAGGACAAATATATCATTCACACATGCATGCGACAGAAGAACAAATTATTAAAAATTACTGAAACTTCCACAAAGATTTATATTTAACTTTCCCATTTTCAACCTCTGTGTGACTGTGAAAACAGATAGCATGTCACTCTGTCAGCCATGACTCTATGAAGAATGTGTGGGTGATCCCATAAGGATCTCCATCAGTAGCCTTGTCTCTGTCATTGACACTCTGTGGCAGGAAAAGAGCTGCAGACGGTTTCAAGTGCAAAGTTAGGAGGTTAGCAGTTTTATCACTGAAGCAGTAGGTAATGTGCCTGCCCTACAAAAGCCAAACAGCAATAGGATGTGTGTCTTCTCTGCCATGTGCTGTAAAGCCCATCTCAACAAATGCCAAAGTTTTATTTAATAGGAAAGTGCTCAGATGTGAACTGACATTCTTGAATGTCTTCTTGGGATCTATTGTCATTGAATTCAAAGCTGACTGACTGAGGAAAGAACGAGCTTGGTCTGGGGCCTTGAGCTATGAAATCAAGAACTTACGAGTCATGAGCTAACACTTACTATCTCATAGGGTGTCAGGTGTTCCCACAGAATGTCCTTTTATTACTGTGGAAAGAAATAGGCTCCTTTTCAAAAATCTTTATGATATGTTTTAGACAGAGGACAAAAGCAATATAATAGAGGTTTGAAGCAGTTACCTAGAAGAAAATGTATCCCCAAAGTGGCAGTGAGAAGCTTGTTATTTCCAGATATCAAGAAACTAAAAGAATTCAAATATCCTTCACATTTAAGACACCAATATAATAAAAATAGTAGTGTCCAAGACATCTACTAGTGATAAGATTTGAGGTTTGGATGGGACCTTGGACATCATGTGGATTATACCGAATTCAGTTAGTGTACAAACAAGAAAAAAGAGGCTCAACTAATTCGCATAGACACATACGAAATTGGTGGCCAAACCCAAACTAAAAGCCAGGGCACCCAATTTCTGGTCATCACGTGATCCTCAAGGAATTTCTAAAGACCAGGTAGGCAGGGAATGTAAGCCTCCCCGCTATGAGGATATTAGCCAGCTGAGCAATTAGCCATCAGCTGAATGACCTGCGGCTCACCTGCCCACATGGGCAGGGATACGAAGGGTTAAGTGACCATAGGGCGTTAGAGGAATTTGCTTCATCAGACCTGTGGGAAAAAAAAAATCTAATCTCACAGACCCCCGCACTCCCAGTTTAAGCACTCTGTTAGCTGATGTCTCTGGTGGTTAATTTTAAGTGTCGATTTGACTTTGGGGCATCTAATATGCCATGGGGTGCCCAAGTATTTGGTCAAACGTTATTCCGGGTGTGTCTGTGAATGTGTTTCCGATGAGATTAACATTTGATTCAGTAGACTCAGCGGAGCAGGTTGCCCTCTCTGATGTGGGTGTGTCTCATCCAATCAGGTGTCAGCCTGAATAGACAAAAGGGTTGACCCTCCTCTGAGTTACAGGGAATTCCTCCCGCCTGGCTGCCTTTGAACCAGGACATTGGCTTTTTCCTGCCTTCAGACTCAGAGTGAAATATGGGCTCTTCCTTCAGTCTCAGCCTAGAACTTCATCATTGGCTCTCCTACATCTCCAGCTTGGCAACAGCAGATTTTAGGACTTATTCCTATAATCCCATGAGCCAATCCCTTATGATAAATCTCTTTCTCTATGGAAATGCATCACATTGGTTCTGTCTCTCTGGAGAAACAACAGTGTCCCTGTAATCTTTTTTTTTTTAATATTTATTTATTTATTTGGCTGTGCCAGTCTTTAGTTGCAGCATGCGGGATCTTTAGTTACAGCATGCAGGATCTTTAGTTGTGACATGTGAGATCTAGTTCCCTGACCAGGGATCGAACCTGGGCCCCCTGCATTGGGAGTGTGGAGTCTTAGCCACTAGACCACCAGGGGAGAACCCTGGCATCTTTAAATTTCACATCTTTTATAATTGCTTTTTTTTTTTTAACATCTTTATTGGAGTATAATTGCTTTACAATGGTGTGTTAGTTTCTGCTTTATAATTGCTTTTTTTAAATTTCCAACTCAGGAGAAACTTTAACTCAGGCAAACACTGTAGACACCCAAAGCCCAAAAGCGGTTTCAGAAATAGAAAACTTGCATGCCAGAGTTATTGGATGATGGTTCTAAAATTGATGCCACATAAATATCACACATAAAAATCTTCTCACTGTGTCACAATAAGAAGGCTGTCATTTCCAGGCTCAGTTTACCGTGAAGCTGACCGTCGCAATCATCTTCTTTTCCCAACAGAGGTGGTTTTGAAATATCACAGTGAGTGATCACACCACTTGCAGGATGCCTGGCACTGCCTCGGTCATTCACATTTCGTTGGACTTTCTCTCTTCTGATGAACCAAAAGTCCTCCTCCCTCACCAAGCTGTGAAGGGGGATGTTTCTAGGCACAGTGTGTTAAAATACAATTGGGGCGAGGTGGTGGCCCCCAAGTTCTCTTACTTTTGAGTGGTGGCAGCATTGCCTTGCTGCGTGATGAAGCAATTAGGCCAGCCAATAAGTGCTCTAATTCCTGTGATCCAGGCTTGTAAAATCCCACTATTTACAAGCATTATTATTCTGCTTCTGTTACAAGTGACGGCATTGAGCGAGGCTGTATGCCTGTGAGGACTCTGCTCATCCACAGTGAGGGGGAACGAGGGGTGTCTTAGCATCCCATAGTGATAAGTGAGATAATCATTGACAAAGTTGTGGTTTTTTTAACCACAGGAGCAAACATGCCATTTGTCAAAAGCTGAACCATGATCTGCGAATTCAAAGAGATTTTGAATGCAATGTGCCAAAACATTAAGAGGATAATTCTGTCTCAGCAAACAGCTGGACCTAGGATAGACGTGGACATCTCTCCTATCATCAGTGTTTGCTTTCCAACTCTGTAGTATGCAAGTCTGCCCCTGAGGCCAGCATTTCAAACACATCGTGGTGAGGTTTTCATCACACCTTCAATTTAAGAAGCCTAGGGGGCAGGCTCTTTCGTCTTCTATGAGAACAATAGCATTGTCTCTGTTACTTCTAGGGTACAGAGGAAACTTGAACGCTCTGCTAGTTCCAACAAATATTTTCCTTCTTATCATGAGTGGTAAGGAAGGACCAGCTGTCCTCTGAGGGAGGCGGGAATGATGGAGATGATTTGTTCACCTGAAATAAGACACAGCTTTGGCCTCCTACAGCAATGACCCAAGGAGAAGTACCAGTAGGCTTAGCTTGACTACACCCCCATCCTCTCCTCCTAGAGAGTTTCAGTGCCAACCCTGCTCAGCAGTGAACAAGTCTCAAGTAAAAGGAATGCCTGCAGTTTTTCAACCTTTAGGCAGTTTGGTCCCAAACTGCCACATTTACTCAGCTGCATCCCATTCCATATATTGACAGTTCCACACCTCCACTCATTCATCAATTGCCCCTCTCAGGCCCATCCCTCTGCTCCAAGCGTGATGTTCAATATGGCTATCATCCCAGCCCTTAGACTTCTGATCTCCTATCTCCCCCACCCATGAACCACGACAGGTAATGACCTCACTGTTTAGAATCGACTCCCCCACCCGTGTACTATGCTTATAGGTAGCTCCTTTTAGAAGTGAATCACGCCTCGGACAGTAGATGTGAGTGGTCACACAGTGGAAGGCAGTGGACTCTCGGAAGGAGGGAAGTGAGCTTCCCATCCAAGCATAAATCCACACGAGGTTTCCCACCCATTTAAGCAGTCAGACCAACCTGAAAATGTAGAGTCAGCAAAGCTCATCTCTATGGGTCCAGCCTCCCCCTTCTGTGATCCCCTTCCTCCCCCAAAACCCTGCCTCTCCCCATCCCTCTTGCAGGACCCAAACTCCGCACCGCCTTTCCACCGATCCTCCAACCTTCTATCCGCTCTTGTTTTCAAGGAAGGATGTACTATCAATTCTTCGCCCCCTCAGTGTGACACCAAGTTGTGTTGTCTCTCATGACCAAACAGTTTTCATTACCCAGTAAGTGCATAGCCCCACCTAATGAGAGAAGCAGGGGGGAGAACAGAGCCCACCAGGCTAAGTCCAGAAACCTGCACACGGGTTCAGCCACGCATACCAGCTCTGCAAGTTTCCCTCAAGGATGTCCGTTTCCTCTGAAACATCAGCACTGGATTGGGTGGTACCTAAGAGATCTGCCATTTCTGTGTGCCCGCAGACTTAAATTTGCATAGTATTTTATACTTTTCAACATACTTTCATTCACTCATTCAACATATATTATCTCAACTTTAGCTTCAAAACAGCCTGTGGGGTAGGTCAGGAAGATACTCTTCCTATTGCCCATATCATAGAGGGGAACCCCAAGGCTGTGAGATTCAATTATTTCCACCAGGTCCTCTGTCTCTGAAGGGACTTAATACGTGGTTGGAATTCATGCAAGAAAGGAAAAAATGATTTTAAAAAAAGTAATAAGTGTTTTGTAAGACAGGACTATGGGGATTCAGAAGAACCGTCCCACCCTCCCAAACCCCAACCTGGGACAACTTTAGCTGGAAAAAAATACCTCTCCATGGAGAGGCAATGTGGGTCAGACCAGAAGGAAAATGCAGGTTTTAGTGAGTGATGGTGACCCCCAAAGCCATCTGTAGCAAGGAAAGCGGCATGAGCAAAGATCTCCAAGAGATTACCATCTTCCTAGATCTCTACGCGGCACAGGACCTGGCTTTCAATTCTACTGGGAAACGCTGACTTCAGAAAGGTAAGAGGTAACTACAGGGCTTCCCTGGTGGCACAGTAGTTGAGAGTCCGCCTGCCGATGCAGGGGATGCGGGTTCGTGCCCCGGTCCGGGAAGATCCCACATGCCGCGGAGCGGCTGGGCCCGTGAGCCGTGGCCGCTGAGCCTGCGCGTCCGGAGCCTGTGCTCCGCAACGGGAGAGGCCACAACAGTGAAAGGCCTGCGTACCACAAAAAAAAAAAAAAAAAAAAAAAAAGAGGTAACTATTTTCTTTTCAGGAAAGAAAAATAATAACCACGACAATAATAATAATAAATAATCCAATTTGCATCTCAGTTCCTCAAATCTTTTTTTTTTCACTGAAGCAGAGTTGATTGACAATGTTGTGTTAGTTTCTGGTGTACAGCAAAAGGATTCATTTATATACACATATAGATTTTCTTTTTCAGATTCTTTTCCATTATAGGTTATTAAAGGCATTGACTCTAGTTCCCTGTGCTATACAATATGACCTTGTTGTTTAGGTAAAAGGTAACAATTAAATGCTATTGCTGGGCCACAAATAAGAGATGTGCCCACTGAGTTCTACAGTGTGTTGGTACGTATGATAGACAGAAATCATCAGGAGAAGAAAAAATTTTCACTTACCCGGGTCAAGTCAAATACCTTGTCATGTATCCACGGCTACATTTGATCACCAAAGAAATGACTGGCCCAGTCTTCTCATGACTGTTGTCTGGGAATCAGCCAAACAAAATAATCCTACTTTCATAAAAATTACTAAGATAATTTTTCTTTTTTTTTTTTGCGGTACGGGGGCCTCTCACTGTTGTGGCCTCTCCCGTTGCGGAGCACAGGCTCCGGACGCGCAGGCTCAGCGGCCATGGCTCACGGGCCCAGCCGCTCCACGGCATGTGGGATCTTCCCGGACCGGGGCACAAACCCGTGTCACCCTGCATCGGCAGGCGGACTCTCAACCATTGCGCCACCAGGGAAGCCCCCTACTAAGATAATTTTAATACAGGTGTTAGTACAGCTGAAATACCCTAGCGAGCAAGACGTCTGTTTTCCTTTTCTAAAGTAATTCCTAATATAGTGTCCCAACTCTTCCCTAATTCTCTCTCTGACAGACTGGGGAGGGGGTAAAAACATTCTCCTGACCTGCTCTGGAAGAAGTACACAGCATTTGTAGCTTTCCTTCACTTCTCATATTTTTTTAAGAAGTGTTATATGTAATAGCAACGTTCCAATTGTTTTTGCAATCCAAGCTCTTATTTATTCTTCACCCGAAAGTTCATATTTTAGTTTATCATATGTGTGAATCTCAGTTGCCTTAAGTTGAATGACTTAGAGAGGCAAGACTGTGTACATTTAATTCCATTTTTATGGTATCCTCATGCCACTTCACATACACACAGGTACCTAATGGCAGTGGGAACAGGGAGAATGCTGGCAAAGATGGTGTTGATGAAGATGGAGGAGGAGGAGGATGGTGGGGATGAAAATGCTGACAAGGTTCACGGTGATGAATGATCAATTCTTCCTCTCCAACGTCTTCCACAAGCCATTTTTCTATGGCCTTCAAATGTATTTCCTCCTCAGTGACACCAAGTTTCTCTAAAGGGCTTTAACTGGCCCTTCAGGATGATTTGGGATGAAAGAAAAGGAGAAGTTTTCCATAGCTCAGAAAACCTCTTGCGTTATCGGAAGGAAGTTTGGCAATCAAACATCAGGTGGGGTGAAGGAGAAATTGCAGAAGAAAGATAAATTGTAACAAGCCTCAGATGACCTCCTCTGAGTAGAAGGACTGTTAAAATAGAACAGAGACATAAAGGTAAGAAAGTTAGGTTTTGCCAGTAAGTGTTCGAAACTTGAGTGTATCTGCGGAGATGCTGAAGACACCGTCCGACAACAATGCTCCTGGCCGGAGAAGGCAGGGCTGGGCTACCTCTTCCCATCAGGCTGGCCAGAGCAGATTAGCCATGACAGGCAGCTCTGAATAATTGCTCTAATTGCTTCAGTGAGCCCTTTACCTCGTCCTAAGAAAGGAATCATGCCTCAGCCAGCTTCAGAGGCCAGACACCCCTAACCTGACATCTCTAACAAAGATGCGTTTATTTCCATGGAAGCATTATTTGATGTTGTTCGTCAGAAGCAGAGATGCGAGAGTTCAACCTAGACCTCAAAGTTGGCCGTAGGTAAGGGCCTTGTTAAATGGCTCGGGAGTTTGTATTTGCAGGTTGACTTGGTGTGATGAACAGTTAGTGGAGACTGCTAATCCCAAGAAGGGCAAACATATGTCACCCTGAATTGGGTTGTGGATTCCACTCTCCCGGAGAGCAGGAGATAATGAGTGCAGTGTGTCATCAAAACTTTTCATGTCAACTGTAGAACACATTCTCTCTAAATAGGAAACTGTCAGATCCGCTTAAAGCCGTGAGTGACAGGGACCTCTTTCCAGCCTATACCTTCTCATTGGAGATGCCAACTTACTTTAGACGGCTAAGTGGTGAGAGGCTTCACTTGAGTCTCGGTCTCCTATGCATTTGTTTGTTTTGCTACAAAATGAAACATAAATGATAAAACTTCTCAACCCTTGAGGAAATTTTCTGTGGCCTTCCCTAATACTTGAGCATTTTTACCTCACTACTCAGATAAGTTCTACAGAAGACAAAATAATTTATTCTGAGTCTAAGCAATGCGTTACCCTAACTGTCCATCTAATGGCAAGGAATTTTCATGGAAGGAAGCATTGCATAAAAATCTCTGTTATGTGTTAGAGACTACGGGAGCTCAAAGAGGTCAATCAAAGTAATCTTTTTGTGTAATGAGATCACCCGTCCATTCACCAATGTGCAGACTTCTCTTTATTATGGAATTTAGCATATCTTGTTCGAGATAATTATTTTTGTACCAGTGCCACCACATGAATTTGAGGTCCAAGAGGGCTGGAACCAGTTTGCTCACTGTATAATCCTAGTGCCTATCCTAGTACCTGGCAACTAGTTAAATTAACAATTAACTAAAGTTGTGCTTTTGAACTAATTTTCTTATTATATTGATATCATTCCTTTACGCTTTTTTATTCTCTTTCTTTCTCCCTTCCTTTTTTCCATTCTTCATTCACTCTATTGCATTTACTATGAGGCTAACGTAAGATTTTCCTTGAGTATGTCAGAGAAAAAAAGTGAAAGAGAATGGATATTTATTGAAGGACTTACTATATGTTTGGTGGGTGCTAATTTTTTCCCACACAGTATCTCATTCAGCACTCACAAAAAATACTGAGAGGATGGGCTTTCCTGGTGGCACAGTGGTTGAGAGTCCGCCTGCTGATGCAGGGGACATGGGTTCGTGCCCCGGTCCGGGAAGATCCCACATGCGTGGAGCGGCTGGGCCCGTGAGCCATGGCCACTGAGCCTGCGTGTCCAGAGCCTGTGCTCCGCAACGGGAGAGGCCACGGCAGTGAGAGGCCCGCATACCGCAAAAAAAAAAAAAAAAAAAATACTGAGAGGCAGCTAATATTATCTCAGTTGAGGAACTGGGGCTCAAAAAAGTAGGGACTTTCCCCTATGCCTACTCAAACTCCAAATTGCATAAGCTTTTCCCTGTACCAAACTGCGAGAAAAAAATAGGAAAGTTGTTCAACTGGAGTAAGGTAGAACATCTAAAAAAGTTTCAAAACTTCACCTTGATGCCAACCAACCTGAGAATTGAGTACAAGCTGATCACACACCCTGCAGTCCCCTCCCTCACACTGCCTTTAAAAACCTTCCCTGTATATATATAACGGAATCAATTTGCTGTTCACCTGAAACTAACACAATGTTGTTAATCAACTATATTCCAATATAAAATAAAAAGTTAAACAAACAAACAAACAAACCTTCCCTGAACCCTCCTAACACTGTTGGTGGGAATGTAAATTGGTGCAGTCACTATGGAAAACAGTATGCAGTTTCCTCAGAAAACTAAAAACAGAATTAGCATGTGATCCAACAATCCCAGACCTGGGCATATAACCAGACAAAACTATAATCAAAAAGATACATGGGGCTTCCCTGGTGGAGCAGTGATTGAGAGTCCGCCTGCCGATGCAGGGGACATGGGTTCGTGCCCCGGTCTGGGAGGATCCCGCATGCCGTGGAGCGGCTGGGCCCATGAGCCATGGCCGCTGGGCCTGCGTGTCTGGAGCCTGTGCTCCGCAGCGGGAGAGGCCACAGCAGTGAGAGGCCCGCGTACCACAAAAAAAAAAAAAAAAAAGATACATGCACCCCAATGTTCATTGCAGCAATATTTACAATAGCCAAGACATGGAAACACCTAGATGTACATTGATGGATGAATGGATAATGAAGATGTGGTATACATATTCAATGGAATATTACTAAGCCATAAAAAAGAATGAAATAATGCCATTTGCAGCAACATGGATAGATCTAGAGATTATCATACTAAGTGAAGTAAGTCAGACAGAGAAAGACAAATACCACATGACATCACTTATATGTGGAATCTAAAACAAGACACAAATGAACATATCTACGAAAGAGAAACCGGAAAGAAAACACTCCCCAGAAGGGTGTTAGCAAAGGGAAGTGAGGGCAGGGTGAACCTTAATTTGAATCTTGTTTTAGAGAACAGACTTGTGATTGCCACGGGGTGGTGGGGGTGAGGAAGGGAAGGATTGGGAGTTTGGGTTAGCAGATGCAAAGTAGTAACCAAAAAAACCCCAAACCTTCCCTCAAAGCCATGAGGGAGTTTGGGTCTTTTGAGCATGAGCTGCCCATTCTCCTTGCATGGCTCCCTATAGTAAACGCTGTACTCTCCTTTATCACAACCTGGTGTCAGTAGGTTGGCTTTGCTGTGTGTCCAGCAAGTGGACCCAAATCCAGGTTGGGTAACACTTGCACAGGGCTGTGTGTTCACTGTGGCTGGCATGACAAGATTGCTTCCCATTTGAACATGGTCAGGTCTCAGATCCCACTGGAGCATTTGGTTGACAATCTGACAGTTATCTCAAGAAAAGGACATTAAAAAACATAAATTGACATGAAGTAATTGCATTTTTTCTTCAGCACAGAAAGACTGCCTGGAAACCTCCTGCAGCTGCAAGACACAAAAGTAACATGAGCTTGTGCTTCTACATAAACCAATACCTTTTCATCGGGATTTTACTCCAGTCAGTGCCCAGTGCTCTGACTTCCACGCTGTGTCACGTGGAGAATGCACAATGTCATAAGCCACTCCAACAGGGAATCTGATGAATTGATTGCAAGATATTCTGCCTTTTGAAGGAAGCAGTTGCCTGTATTCATCTATGGATGAGAACCCTAGGCAAATTCCATTAACGTTTGAAATGATATTAATGTACCTTCTGTGCATACATTGAGTGGCTAAAGCTGATTGAGCTCAGCAAGAAGCTAGAAACTTTGGACCCTCACTTATAATTCATATGCCATGACCGTGCAGGGTTTTCTTTTTTTTTTTATGTATACACCCAGTATTCATAAACTGCTTCAAATAGATTGGCAATAATAAATAACTAAACAAATAAATTAAATATCTAAAAATTTGGAAAGTGGAAAGCAAGGTCTCTAGGGGAAAACATGCTTCTCTATGATATTGGAAAGATGATTCTTTGGGGGCATTAGTTAGTAACTTTCCATTTCATACTTAACTATAAACCTCCCTCTAAAGAACTTAAAGAAACCATTCAATCTCCCTTATAAATCTAGGTAATTATAAGTAACATGTAGCAGTAAATGTCATTCCTCTAATTTACTTGTTTACTTACTGGGACTAGTGATGTTTGCAGGAAAGACAACTAAGCCTTTCTCCTTAGCATAAAGAATCATCATCCAAAAGCCTCTTTTCTGATTCTTTCAGCATCAAATGTTTTGGCCTCTTCTGTGTCTGTCTTCTCTATTTTTCTGATCAAAGTACCAGTTGTGCAGACCTTGCTTTATAAACTTACAATTACTGCTATCATAGGAACTACACCCATATCGCATGATCAAAGCCCATTTCTTTAGCTGCTACTTCCTTCAATAGCTATTCCATCAGCATTCTAGAAACAAAACAACACAGCATGTTACTAGGAATAAACTAGATAACTAATGAGAACCTACTGTATAGCACAGGGAACTCTACTCAATGCTCTGTGGTGACCTAAATGGAAAGGAAATCCAAAAAAGAGGGGATATATGTATACGTATATCTGTTTCACTTTGCTGTAAAGTAGAAACTAACATGACATTGTAATGCAACTATACATGTAATACAACTCCAATAAAAATCAATTTTAAAAATTAAAATAAAATAAATTTAGAAAAACAGCATAGCATGAGGAGGCATACAAAGGAACAAAAGAGCACAAAGTAGCAATAAGAAGGAAGCATTTTATAATCACTACCGAGAACCAACTCATATAAGATAGTAATGAATAACATGCAGGGAATTTTAACTAACAGGCCTCCAGAGCATAGTGATACTAGTAGGTGCCAGGATCTAATATTACAGCTCCTTAAATAGGACAAATATATTGATACATTGCTACTTAAAAAAAAAAAGATTTTGTTTGCTTGAGTTTTGCAGACTTTTACTGAACTTTCTGTTCAGTGTCACGAAATGTCATAATTGTGTCCTCCAAGCTCCTGTAAACTGGATTCAGCGATTCCCACTCACATCTTGTACAGAACTTGTAATCAGATCAGCTCAAGTTGATAAGCATCTTAAAGCTAATTGTCCAGGTGCTAAATTCATCTCAATCTATTTATTGCAAAGCAATGAGTTAATGCATCTTGTTGGGGGATTCTTAACATGTCTCCCACTGAGCTTGATGAGGTTGAGATAAAAAGTTGGAGAAGGGAGACAGATGGGGCCAAATACAAGAAGAGATCTGAGAGGGAAGTTCCCGGGGACAGATCTCTGTCTGGAGAAAGCCATCTTTCCTTTTTCTCCTGGCTGCCTTCTTATTCTCAGTTTTCTTATCTTACCTAAAAGCCTGGGAAGCATCCATTTCCACCCAGAAATCACTTGGATGCCAAAAAACCAAATTAATTACTGTTTTCAGGTTTTCCATTTCTATGGAAAGTTGAGATATTTTTAAATCTCATGTTTGGTATAATATTATTTTATGACATAATAGACATATTCATCAGACCAGGTTATGCTGGGTAACAAACTATCCCCCAAACCTCAGTGTCTTAAAGTATCACATGTGTCTTCTGATCATTTTTATTGTCCAAAACATGTCACATGAACATGGGGAAATTATGATTTCACCCCCAGAAGGGCTGTGCATATTTGTGTACAATAATAAGATCTACAACAGTGATGGACCACTTGATAAAATTTTAAATGTATGTGTTTTAATCTTTAAGTTGAGATTTTTTGGTATCATAATTTATTTTTAATGGAGTGTGGGTAGGAAAGAGTCCACAGAATATACTAAATTTCTCATTAAGCTAAAATAGAATCATGCCTTTGAGAGAAAATTTTAGTGTATATTAGCGATTTCTATTTTTTAAGAAAAAAAAAGCAAGTCTGCATAATGATCTTGGGTGCCCACTTATGGCATAAAAAAAGGATTTTGCTGTGCTAGTTGTATCTTTCTTCTAACAAATACCTAGACGACTGTAATAGACCCCTCTGAAGCATCCTTTGCAACACAGCTGAGTCACCTGCTCAGAAGGCAATCTGACTGCATCATTCCTCTGCTGACCAACTTCCGGTGGCTTCCCATTGACCGGCTGCAGTTACCATGGTTACTGTGGTTTCTCCAGCCCTTCTGATGTGGTCCCAGCTTCCTCCTCAGCCTCATCTTTTGATGCTTCCAGCTCCATCTAAGCACACCTTACCCCTACCTTTAGTTTCTCAAATAAGCCTGCCGTTGGGCCCCTCACATGCTGTTCCTTGCCTGAAACACACACTCCTCATTTCCACCCCCAACTCTCAAAACCCTCTCTGCCTTGGCCTGGCCGACTCCTTCCTACACATCCTTCAGGTTGTAGTTTGAGAAAAACTTTTCACAGGAAGCCTTTCTCAGGAACCGGAGACTAGGTTCAGAGCCTCTGGTTTACATACCTCTAGCACTCGGTAATAAGTGCTCTCCCACCGCACTTAATACACTTTAGGCTAATTGCTTCTTTAATTGTTCAGCTCCTTCAACAGACTCTTAGGTGAAAGTACTGACAGAACCAATGGCCCATGCAGGTCTGGGGTCAGTTCAAAGAGATCTCAGAATTCAGGGACCACAGCATCCCGCAGCAGGCACTGGGAGGATGCCCAAGACCCATGCAGGACCTACCATACTTCAGCAGATCCCTCTCAAGGTAAAAAGTGACCAAGGAGTGGACATCTCAGCTCCCAAGAGGATTCATGAGCTTTTCCCTTCATTCAGATGCCATCCTGAGCAGAGTGAGTGGGAGGAAGTCTGTCAAAGGTCACTGTCTGAAGGGCCGTACCATCTTGGCCTTCTTCATATATACCCCCAGCACCAAGCACAGACCTGGGGCATGGTCCTCAGTAACTCTTTGTTAAATGACTGACCCTATGAATAAATATCAGGTGACAGGGCTTCCCTGGTGGCGCAGTGGTTGAGAGTCCGCCTGCCAATGCAGGGGACACAGGTTCATGCCCCGGTCTGGGAAGATCCCACATGCTGCAGAGCGGCTGGGCCTGTGAGCCATGGCCGCTGAGCCTGCGCGTCCGGAGCCTGTGCTCTGCAACGGGAGAGGCCACAGCAGTGAGAGGCCCGCGTACCACAAAAAAAAAAAAAAAAAATCAGGTGACAATTGTTAAACCCCTATGAAATACGCAGGGCACGTATCATTTGGCCAATGAGGAAGCTGAGCATGAAAGAAGTTAAGGGATTGCCCCAAAGTCACAAAGGACAAAAATACAGGGGCTCCTGGTTACTCCTGCAAACCAGTTCTGTCCAGCTGGGTGCCTCTCTTAACAGACTGAATGTTTATATCCTCACAAAATTCTTATGCTGAAGCTCTAACCCCCCACTGTGATGGTATTTAGAGGTGGGGCCCTTGGGAGAAAATTAGGTTTAGATGAGATCATGAGAGTGGCGTTCCCATGATAGAATTAATGACCAGAACTAACTCTCTCTCTCCATCTCTCTGTCTGTCTGTCTGTCTCTCTCTCTCTCTCTTTCTCTCCCTGCCATGTGAGGAGATGACAAGTAGGCAGCATTTTCCAAGCCAGGAAAAGGACATTCCTTACCAGAAAGTAACCAAACCTGCAGCATTTAGACTTCCCAGCCTCCAGAACTGCGAAAAATAAATGTCTGTTGTTTAAGCCACCCCCTATGGTATTTCGTTATAGCAGCCTGAGCTAACTAATACAGCCTTCAAGTTTACCTTTAATTTACTTGAGTTGTTTATCACCACATGATATAGCACTATATTTCATAGAATCTAAAACATTATCTATTGGCGACATGCACCTGTATTTTGTGTGTATCACTAAGGGGAAAACTACTTCCAATTCCACTGGGACACAATGCTTCCTTATCACATACAAAATCGTTTTTTGCTCATTAACAGAGCTTTTTTAGACAGAATTAGGCATAGATTTCATCATGGATCCCCTTTGCCCAAACATTTTTAAGAAGTGAAATAAATCAGTTAAGATTTTCCTAAAACTGGGACTTCCCTGGTGGCACAGTGGTTAAGAATCTGCTTGCCACTGCAGGGGACACGGGTTCGAGCCCTGGTCCGGGAAGATCCCACATGCCGCAGAGCAACTAAGCCCGTGCGCCACAACTGCTGAGCCTGCGCTCTAGAGCCCGTGAGCCACAACTACTGAAGCCCACATGCCACAACTACTGAAGCCCGTGCGCCTAGAGCCTGTGCTCCGCAACAAGAGAGAGCCTCTCCACCGCTGTGAGAAGCCTGCACACCGCAATGAAGAGTAGTCCCCGCTCACCACAACGAGAGAAGCCCTGCGTGCGGCAATGAAGACCCAACCCAGCCAAAACAAAACAGAAAAAAAAGAAGAGTTACAGTGAACTGATTTTTCTTCCTTTTATTTATCTGTACTCTCTAAATTTTTAACATGACATTATTATGTCATTAATTTTATAATAAAAGTATAATATCTGCACATTTGCTTTCTTTTTATGTAGTCGAAGGCTAAAGCTATCCATACTGCAGAGGAAAAGCCAAATAATTCAATTATTTTTGCATTAACCCTATTTTCAATAATTTAACTTTTAAAGTGTCTTGATATAAGGTTTCTTAAAAATGCTATCTACAACCTGAGGATTCATGGAAGGAGACCACGTTAAGGTACTTTGGGATCCACCAAAATCTCTCTCTGCAGCCGAGGCCTGGGCCCTGGCTCTTGTGGGCTTGGGCAGACTTTGTTCTCCCAGGCTCCGTGGTCTTCAGGGAGGCTCCCTGGACATCCCCAAATTCTCTATCATCTCATGGTTCTGAAGAGGGGAACTACAGGCCATCAGTGAGTCTATCCCATGCTATTCAAAAAGGCATAAGGAAGCTAAGGAAATTGGGGGATATATTTCAATCAAATAAATCAGCATCCCAGACTGCTCAGCTTCAATCTAGACCAGGGAGGGGGTGGAAGGGGTGTTATGGGCTGAATCATGTCCCCCTCCAAATCACATGTCGAAGTCCTAACCCCCAGAGCCTCCGAATGTGACTGTATTTGAAGGTAGGAACTTTAAAGGTGATTAAATTAAAATGAGGCCTTTAGGGTGGGTCCTAATCCAATCTGACTAGTGTCCTTATAAGAAAAGGAAATTTAGACATAAAGGCAGACACCGGGGATGCACACATGCACAGAGGGATGGCCGTGTGAGGACACAGGGAGAAGGCAACTGTCTACAAGCTGAGGAGGAGAGAAGTCTCAGAAGGAAGCAATCCTGCCGACACCTTCCGACACCTTGATCTTGAAGTCCCAGCCTCCAGAACTGTGAGAAAATAAATTTCTGTTGCTTAAGGAACCCAGTCTGATATTCTGTTATGGCAGCCGGAGCAGACCAATGCAGGGGGTACACAGTAAGTGACCCATGTCAGCGGGACTCTTCTTTTA
Organism: Monodon monoceros; assembly: GCF_005190385.1. Lineage (NCBI taxonomy): Eukaryota > Metazoa > Chordata > Mammalia > Artiodactyla > Monodontidae > Monodon > Monodon monoceros. The sequence goes on along the minus strand of NW_021703780.1, from coordinate 6,726,683 downwards.
ACACTTTATTTTTTGTTTGTTTTTAGCAACTTTATGCACTTTTATGACTCCAAACAAACTGCTTTGTATGTACATATATGGTTTTTAATTGAAGTATAGTTGATTTGCAATGTTTCTTGTTAATACAACCTTAAGCTCAGGAAGTTTCATCTGTGGCCTCTGAGAGCCTGTGCATGACAGCAAGTGGTGGCACAAGTACCTTCCAACTACAGATGGTTCCAAGGTTCTCTTTTAGCTCGTACTCTTAACCTTCCCCCCCCCCCCCCGCCCCATACCACACCTCCAGGATTTGCTAAAACTTCGTGACCAAGAGACTGATTTGAAATCTCAAGTCCAGCTGGGACTCTGCGATGGCGCGAACACATCAAGAGTAGGCACAGAAAAGGATACAGGGAATAGGAGGTCTAGAAAATACACCACCCAATTAATCCCATTTATAGATACTGTAGTTCTAAGTTAGTTGTACCTAAGAAAACGAAAGTGAAAGCTTATAGCACTGGAAAAAGAAACTGACGGACTATTAGCCTGACACCATTTGAGAAACAGAGATAATAGATTATCTCGAGTCCCGCCCCGCCCCCATCCTTAACAGTGTGGGTTTGATTGCCCTCTTGCCTACAGGTAATTCTCCATCAAAATTAAATCTGTCAGCTAGTTCTCAATTTTATAAACTACACAGGCAGGGGGAGAAAGGAGGCTGGGCGGAGGCTGGCGCTGGGTCTGAGGGAGGTTGTCTTTCCCCAGGCTGCCAGGACGCTAATCCAAAGTCCCTCTGAACCAAGGATTTGGAAATACGCTTACATTCACGGTCCCATAGTGACATCAGCTGGTCAGTTCCCAAACAACAGCCTAGCCAAGGGAGGAACAGGCCCGAAAACAGTCATCTACAGCCAAGAATCACTGGGTAAATGTATTTTTTCTGCAGCTGCACAATAGCTAGATTTTCAAAGTGTCTTTTACTATGATTCTTCCAAATATGTAATATCGATAGCTGATGGTAAGTACAAATTTAGAAGTAAGCTTTCAGAAATGGGAGTTTAAAACCTTCCAGTGGCAACAAGTACGATAATCAACCCAAATAAAGTATATGAATTTTGTAGACCATGAATGGATTTTAATTTTGAAATATAAAGTCGAAACCAAACACAGTTTGAGATGGATTCTCAGACAATATTAAGACGTAAAGTGACTTTTTTTGGAGAGTTACAGCTATGCCAATTAGCCCGGGCCCAGCATGAAGTACAAGAAGATTAACAATTCAGGAGAGTGGGCATAAGAAAGTACAGTCAAGTCTATGTCAGTTGGACCTCTTTTGTTGGGTCACCAGCAGGAGAGCTTTGGGTAGGGATTTCAGCATGGTGCTCGTAATTCCATAACCCTGTGGTTTGCACTTTCTTTTAACAATACAGGAGATTCTGTGGTTGAAGCCAAACAAGAATGCAGGTATAGAAGATTGAGAAGAGGGTGAAGAAGGCTCTGAACATCATGCCTCTACTTCACAGTGGGGAGCAGAGCAGCAATGAAGAAGTATCCTTGGGATCCACAGAGCACAGTTTGAAAGCAACTGTCTACAACCTAATGGTCTTCTGAAGAGGAGAAATCGGAGGACCAAATATTAAACGAGATAATCTAGACACTCGGGAAACGATTTCTTTCTTAATTCAAGGTAAACTCATTTTAAAGCTAAAGGAAATATTAATATATTGGTAAAGAAAGAATAAGAAGGTTGATTAAAACTGAAGAAGGCTTAAAAATTTAGATATTAGAATTAGATATTGGCTGTTGGAATGTATGATCACAAAAACACAACCAATTACTCAATATTTCAAGTTGATTTGCTCACGTAGAGAAGCTCTTATGTGTAACTACTGCCCACAATAACAAAGATTTCTTACTCATTATCCATATCAGCTGTAGGTCAGCAGTTGTTCTATGTGCCTTGTTCGTACGGATTCAGGCTGAAGAAATGCCCCATGTCTGGGGCACAGTAATCCTGTGGCAAAGAAAAGAGCTAAGACCAAACCATTCAATGGCTCTTGAAGCTTCCGCTCACATTTCATTGACCAAAATAAGTCAAACGTCCACCCCTGACATCAGTGAGGTAGAGAAGTATAATCCTCCTGTAGGGAGGCACTGCAAGCCACATGGCTACAGACAGGGCTGAATAATGCTCTTATAGAGAGGGCAGAAAACAACCAGGGACAATAATACAATCGACCGGTCCACTAAACTCCCAGTGACTAGCACAATGTCTTGTACAAAGTAGATGCTCAATAAATGATTAAAATAGTTTGTGAAATGACAATGTTGGCCATGAATTCACATTAAATGTAGATCAGTCCATCTTTTCTGCTGCAGAGTTTCTCTTCCTTGGAGTGTTAACACAGTGATTTCCACTTTGCTACCGTAAATATCCTACTAAGAATGAATCTCACCAACATCATGTTGAGCCAAAAAAGCCCAGATGCCAAAAAATACTAAGGTGAATGGATAAAGAAATTGTGGCGCATCCATCCAGAGAACGACTACCAGCACTAAAAAGGAATGACCTAGTGATACACACAACAGCATGGGTGAGTCTCAAAATAATTATGGGGAATGAAAGACAAAAAAAAGAGTACCCTCTGTATGATTCCATTTATATAAAATTCTAGGAAATGCAAAGTAATCCATAGTGACAGAAAGTGGTGGCCTAGGGAGAGGAGAGGTAGGGTTGGGGGAGAGGGTAGATAAGGGAACTTTGAAGGCGATGAACATGTTAATTATCTTGATTGTGGTGATGGTTTCATGGGTGTATTTATCTGTCAAAACCCATCAAATTGTACACTCCAAATATATGCAATCTACCGTATGTCAATTATGCCTCAATAAAGCATACAAAGTACTTTTTAAAGCATGCTTACCGGGCTTCCCTGGTGGTGCGGTGGTTAAGAATCCGCCTGCCAATGCAGGGGGCATGGGTTCGAACCCTGGTCCCGGAAGATCCCACATGCCACAGAGCAACTAAGCTCGTGTGCCACAACTACTGAGCCTGTGCTCTAGAGTCTGTGAGCCGCAACTACTGAGCCCGCATGCTGCTACTACTGAAGCCCATGCACCCTAAGGCCCGTGCTCCGCAACAAGAGAAGCCACCGCAATGAGAATCCCGCACTGCAACAAAGAGTAGCCGCTGCTCGCCACAACTAGAGAGAGCCCGCGCACAGCAACGAAGACCCAATGTAGCCAAAAATAAGTAAATAAAATAAATAATATTTTTTTAAAAGCGTGCTTACCTCATGATTTATATGAAGTTCAACAACAGGCAAAACTAATCTCTGGTGGTTACTCTTAGGCTAGGTGCTGACTGGAAAGATGACAAAGGATTCAGGTGATGTTACCTTGAGCTGGATGCAAGTCAGTTACACGGGTGTGTTCTATTGGTGAAATTTCACTGAGATGTATGTTTACGCCAGATTAGCTTTTCTGTAGGCAAGTGATATTGCAATAAAAAGTTTTTAAATATGCCACTATTTTTAAAATACATACTGATCATCTTAACAGTGTTAAAGAAAGCCATCCTCATAAACAATTTATGACAGAAAAATAATAGTTATGTGATTGCCTTATTTATCACCTCCTTTGGAAATCTGAGGGCTGTGAGTGGATTTTTGTTCTGCAAGTCTCCATGACTGAGGACAGACCACAGAGACTAGAGACTCGTAGACTGTAGACCCTGGGAGGGAGCAGTTACAGGGACAATGGGGGCAAGTGTCAACACAGTCACCACGAGACCAGTGTCTGTCCCCAAAAATGTGCCAATGCTGACGCTTCTGCTCTCTTTTGTGTCCCTAATTCTAATTACTCTTACCTTCATTGTCATCTTAGGCAGGGATGCAGGGAGATGCCACGTATACACACAAGGGGTTCACATGTACCCAAGAGCAAGCCAGCTATGCCAAAGCCCCACCGATGGGATAACACGATTGCAGACAGCTGAGCGAAGATAAGAAATGAAAATTCCTAAACATTTTTATGAACCCATCTTTTTCACTATTTAACATATTTTTTTAAAAAGAAAACCTTATTCCCATTGACCGATTACTTTAATGAATAAATATAATGTGCTGTCAATGGTTGGATGGTTGAAGTGGATTATATTTCCCTTGCTGGCAAGCATGGTCTTAAATAAAAACGAATTGAAGTTTCAACAACCCTCTGCCCCCCAAAAAAGAGAGAAAATCAGTCTGAGTTTCAAATGACTTTGATCTTTGTGTTTATTTTATAAATTACTACCTGGTCCCTATGAATATCCCTATGGATAAAAAACAAATCCAAGTGTCTCCAATTGTGTGTTTAAGTAATTTTAAAAGACAAATTTTCAAAATGCCATTGATCTATGGTAAAAACTATTACTCTCTTCTCATGCATAAAACTTTAAGATTCCCCACTAGGCTCCATCTAATCAAAGAAAAATGAAAATAACCATAACCACTTATGATCACTATTTAAAATGTGAAAAAAAAGGAGACAAAAAAAACGAACTGAAAATCCAATTCCGCATCAAACAGCCACTCTACCCCGTGCTGTGCTACAAACTACATAGATAGATAAAGACCTGATTTGGGTACGAGAAAGTGGGGTGCTGCCCTAACTAAATCCTAGAACATATGCCAGTTTTCAGGACAGAGCGTTGGTAGAAGGCCTGAGGGCCTTCGAGAGACTGTTGGCAGAACCTTGATGATGGCCCCCAGGGGGCTGTTGGTGAGCTTAAAGGAAAAGAAAAATGTTCTAGGAAACTAGAGGAAAGGGGATCATTGTGATGCCGTAGCCGAAAATGTAGTAACACTCTTGTTGTGGGAATGTACTTCTGAAAGGGATAATCTAGCTAAGGAGACTCCCAAGCATAGTATGGAAGGTGCCACCGGCCTCTATTTGCTGCTGCAGAAAAGGTGAGTAGAGAAATAAACTCAATAAACTAAAGAACTGCTAGATATAAAGGAACCAGGGCTTGCTAGGCTCAAAAATAAAACTCTTTCTCATTCCCAGCCTTTCCAGGTAGCAAACAGTGCTAAGATTAAGAAATACCTTTCAGACAAAGATCAAATCCAAAGTACGTCAGGAAAATATGGTCTAAAAATGAAGCCAAAGGTGTGATTGTAAAAGCTTTTGTTAAGATCTCAGAAGGCAGCACCCACTTCAAAAAGAAAAAAAGTCTAAAGGTCAAAAAAAGTCTAAGGGTCTTAAAGCTGCTGTTCCTTGGCTGCTTTCCAGGGAACCTAAACTGCAGAAGCGTTTATTCAAGAGGTCTCAAGTGTTTCTTTTAGCTAATGGAATGGATTTCAAATCAACTCACCGAAAAACCTGTGCATTTTTAAAGTTACATTAGATTGAATTGAGAGCATAGACGATACAACATGAAATGATGCCTTCAAATGCTCAAATTTCTATGGTTAGAAACCAGATAGAGAAATTATTCAAACACTTCAAACATGGGCCACATTTTAGGGAAAAGGAAGGGTATTTCAGAGGGTGGAGCAAAGAGCCGCAGTGAATCTTTCCCAGGCGTTCGAATTGAGCCCTAATCATGGAACTGCCAACACATGCCCAGCTGGACTTCGGAATTGTTACAAACCTGTAACTGCTGTGTGCCTTCACCTGTTTTGAACAGAAATGTCTATAATGGTTATCCCATGCCTATCCCATCGTTGGGTGTTGGCTAAGTGGGGTCCAGATAACTTAATTCACAGGTCTTTCTGTCAAAAGGAACAGTTCTCAATGAGTTGTTCCAGAAGAATAATGTTCAAAAATCCTCATCTTCACCTGGACCAGATTTAAATGACGGGATACTGGACACTGACTTGGAGCCTAGTGTCATAATGGGATGATGCTTCCGGACAAGTATCGTTTCCATGTAGGAAGGACTTGCATTGCTGTGACCAAAATGCAATCTGTGGAGACTCCAGCAGATTGCATTTTCCAAAAATAACTGCAGCAATAGTTTTAGTCCCACATGGTCTTCAGAACCTCGCGACGACTCTTCAAGAGGTAGAGTCTATTTCCCTTGCCCTTGAACTGGGGCAGCCTTGATCAATAGAATGTGATGAAAGTGGTACTGTGAGGCTTCCAAGGCTTGGTAATTTTAGAAGGAAATTTTTCAAAATATCATTGATCTGTATGAAAGCTACAACTCTCTTCTGATTCACTGTAGAAACGAAATGTCATGCAGTGGAATTTCCAAAGTGAATTCTGCTTTTGACAAACACTCCTAACCAACATCATAGTTTCCTGATAAAAGGGAAAGACTCAGTTGGCAAGTGATTTTTTTCCTTTTGCCCTTCTTCCTACCTGGAATGCAGATGCAATGGAGATATGACAGCCACCTTTCAACCATGAAGACAAGGGCAATATGTTGGAATAACAGAACAGGAAAACAGAAAGAGCCTGGGCTTTTGGAGGCATGGTAGGGTGGCTATGTACTTCTGTCAGCTGCTTGCAGACAGACTTCTTCTTATACGAGAGACTGAAACCCTGAAGGGAAATGGGCTGTTGCAAGATGATAAATAGTCACGACTTTGCTGCCTTAGTTTTAGGGGATACTTGAGAGAGGATGAGTCTATGTTGAACCAGAGAGAGAATGCCCTCCCTCCAAAGGGAGCAGCAACTACTCAACTCCAGACACGTGTCCCCAAGCAGGAAAGGATGTTGAGTGTTGCCAGATTTTCCTGTTCTTAAAGGAAAGCCAGAAATCTGGATTTCTATGTAAAATTCCTTGATTTTAAATGTCGGCAACTAATTCAAGTTTTTGAAACTGTGTAGTTCAACATCGTGCTGGATAAACAAACACATCTATAGACTGAGGCAGATTCACTGGCTGCAAATTTGTGGCCCTGTTGTTTCAACTATACAGCTTACACTAGGATGAAAGTTTGGCCTTAGGAAATGGATAATTGTATTTGCTTTATCAACGACTCATCGAAAAAAATGGAGAATAAAGACGTGTAGTGGCCAACCTGGTGAGCATTGAACTTGGAGCCTTGGTATCTCCCTTGAACTACTCCCTGGAATTAGCGATGCAAAGCCAAAATGTACTGTCTTCCTGGAGCCCTTCCCCCTGGAATGGTGTTCTAGACTGAATAACTCAGACTCAGGGAAATATACCGGTCAGAAGAGAAGGACCAATCTCAGTGAATACAGGATGGAGTTTTCTGGAAGGTCGACGGACAGACACATCATGGAAGTTTAAAAAAGAGGGGCACCTTTGCAAAATTGTATAAATGTGCGGATGGAAGAAATGAGATGAAGATCTGGGAATATCCATGAGGGTATCCTGAGCATCCTTCTGGGATAGGGACCAGTTCTTGAACTAAATGAAACAGTCAAATTTGGAACATAATTTTAGGCTTCTTTCTCTTGTAATTCCCTGTAGTTGCCTTGACCCTTCAGGAGATGTATAAGAAAACAAAGGAAGCGGGCAGAAATGAATGTGGAGCCTCTCAGTGCCAGGAGGCGGCTGCTGTCTTCAGGGAGCGTGCAGTGTCCCCTCCCGGCTCCCTGGACTGGAGTGACGTTGTCCATGGGAGCTCCTATCTGTGCACAGTAGTCACCTGCAAAGTCCCCAGCAGCTGGTCAGCCAAAATGCCACTGCCCAGGTAAAAAAATAAATCTTTACCCCTCCACAGGCACAAGGAGAGCAAGGGACACTTATCAAGGAATCATAACCAGCAGAGAAATGAATAATAGTTGTCCACACCAAAGCTGGCAGAGGAGATGAAGAGGGTCAGTGGCCAAGAGGACAGCTCAGGAGGGGCACACATCAAAATCTTCTCTTTCAATTTATACGGAGAGACTGGCCCTTCAAGACAGGGAGGCTTAGCGTTACCTATAAAATGGAATCGTGGGACCTCGGGCATTATCCAGTCCATCAGTTTCTACATCCATTTTTCACAGTAGCACTTCTCTTCAAAAGAAATTGTATAATTGTTGAAACTGGGTGACCATTAATAGGGATTTATTATATTATTCTCTCTGCCTGTGTGTATGTTTGAAATTTTCCTTATGAACTTTTAAAGAAAGAGTGCATTGAAATTTAAAATACGAAACAAATTGAATGCATGCAGTTTAAACACCACCGAATTATTCTGTCAATATTCTGCATACTTGCTAAGAATCATTTCCTAGGAATTCTTGGCAGATGATCTGTCATTGCTTAAACACCTACGATGACAAGGAGCACACTCACCTGGGACAGAGTTGGATGGCTCTGCTTGTGAGAAATAATGTTGAAATTGATCCAAAATTGGACCCCTTATAACTTCAAATGAGAATCAGACAATTCCTCCACTAACAAAGTATATTTATCCTTTTTGTTTTATTCAGTGTGGTTTCAAATAATCCCCCCCAAACTGACACAGTTCGGTATTCAGTATCAGTCTTATATGCTACAAAGTCTGCTAGAGAGCTGCTAAGGGCTATGTTTTTCCATCCTCTGGGTTCAAAAAGATGTGAGCAAAATACTTAAGTAAAATTAAGATACCTACAGGCAAAGCCTGACAAAGTGTTTCACACTGTGTTGCATAATAGATTGAGATTCTTTTTTTTAATATCATGGCACTCCATATCTTCACCTACCTGTCAGCTCCACATCATTTGTTATTAATTTAACACCAGAGAGCCTGGAAAGAGCTTCAAGCTAGTGAGAGCACACAAATCAGGAGCAAAGACAGCAAACCTCCTCGGAGGTTCTTGTTCACAAACTAGCGGAGTTTAAAAAATGCCCCTCAATTTGGAGGATGCTTGATATGAAATCAAACGAAGTAGAAACATGAGTTTCAGTTGCCTAATTTAAACCAAAAACTGAGAATAATATATGGGCAGCCAGGTCATCTATGGAATTCTAAGCAGCATTGGAGGAGAAATTCTTCTCTTTCTGATTTTCTTTAGCATGTCAATTGCATGGACCTATTCCCAGCATCCTCTGATTCTAAGACAGGGACATCCATGGGCATCTCAACAGGATGAGTCGGAGGAAAACACGTGTCTGGTTTGCAGACTGATTTTTACAGCAGTGCTTCCTCACTAAGAACCTCATCTGGCTTTCCACTGAAGCTTTGTATAAAACATGCTCGTCCTGTATTAATCAAAGTCCAGTCTCAGGTGAGTAATCTTCATTCCGATACATGTCCAAATGCCATCAAAAAAGAGTTGAAGCAAAATGACACTTGAGTGTCAAGTGCATGAAGAAGACGTTCCTCTACTAAATTTCCTAATCAAATCCCATCTACTTAGGCCGGTGTGCATATATACCCATATCTGTCAAAAGCCAAGGAAAAAAATCCAAAGAATGACACTGACCGTAATGTGACAGCAACTGACTAGATGCCTAGATGCTCATCAAACTTGTTTCCTCTTCTTCCAGTAGCAACCAGGATGCTTGGAGGAAACAGAATCCAACTCTGATGATTCAAGAGACTTTAAATGAAGGGACTATTTACAGAGGCAAGGAAAGGATTGAGAAAACGCAAAAGGGTTGCTGAGGCACGCAGGAACTAGCAAGAAGAGAAAAGTATGACAGCCCCGAGCTTACCAAGGACTCTCAGATGACACAGGCTGTCTTCTGATTATCCCACAAATACGAGATGGACTCCCTCTCAATTAACAGGTTGGCTGTCTCAACTGATACCACGTCTTCAGGCACCAAGAGAACTTGAAAGAAAGTCTGTTACTCGCACACAAGGGACTCTGGGGAGAGAAGAATAGGTTCAAGCCCATCTGCAACGGCAAGAACAAAGAGCAGAGCGTGAGTTTGGTCTTCATCGTGCCTGGGGGCTAGAAGAGGGTTCCCATGGCCAGGCTGGGATTGCGAGTTTCAAACTTCCTTTTGGTTTTAAGAGCTCAGGAGGTGTATGGGGTTTTCTTTGGTAAAGTACCAGATTTCAGGGGTGTAGAGCGGCAGTGGTGGAAGCCTAAATGCTATCAACTGTCTAACATCAAAAACAGAGAACAGACTTGTGGTTACCAACGGGGTGGGGGAGGGCTGGACTGGGAGTTTGGGGGTGACGCAAACTATTACATATAGAACAGATAAACAACAAGGGCCTACTGTAGAGCACGGGGAACTATATTCCATATCCTGGGATAAACCGTAATGGAAAAGAATATAAAAAAGAATCATATATGTGTATAACTGAGTCCCTTTGCTGTACAGCAGAAATTAACACAACATTTTAAATCAACTATACTTCAATTAAAAAAAGAGTTCTTTATACATCAAAAACAGGGTTAGATTCTATCGCACAGCCAAATAAAGGAAGGGAACAAGGTATAAAAACTCCAAACTCAGGAATTCCCTGGCTGGCCATTGGTTAGGACTCTGCACTTCCACTGCCAGGGGCACAGGTTCTATCTTTGGTCTGGTCGGGGTGCTAAGATCCCACAAGACATGCAGCAATGACTGATAAATCCTCCAACAACGAGGACGATGAGGAGGCGGACGCAATGAGATGATAAATGGCCACTTTCTGAGCCCAAAGCTGGTGGTTCAGGAAATCGGTGAACGAGGGATTGGGGGACTGGGACGAGGAAGTGATTCTTCCTTTAGTAAATTTTTCCTTCTAGGAGTTTTCTGAGTTATTTTCATTCGCACAGACCTACCCAGCAGGTATGGATTCTCTGCTTTGGGGATTTTCACATTTGCTTTAAGGCAGAACGCTACCACGTCCTCGCAGTGTGTGCATGTTGGTCGCGGTGACCCATTGACCAGCATCATGTTCATTTTCTCATTCAGCCCATGAAGTGGTCAAGGGCCCACTCTGTTCGGTCCCTCGTACCAAGTGCTGAAGACTCAGTAATAAACAGGACGCCGTCCACACCCTCAGCAAAAGCCTGCAGCGGGCACCGAGGGAGAAGAAGGCAGTTTCAACACACTGGAGCACTTCTCGTGCGGGGAGCATTCCCAAGGCTGCTGGGAGAGCTCAGGCTCAGCCCCAAGAGAGGACCTGGGGCGGGGGCGGGGGTGTCTGGGGAAGACTTTTTTGTTTGTTTGTTTTGCGGTACGCGGGCCTCTCACTGCTGTGGCCTCTCCCTCTGCGGAGCACAAGCTCCGGAAGTGCAGGCTCAGCGGCCATGGCTCACGGGCCCAGCCGCTCCGCGGTATGTGGGATCTTCCCGGACCGGGGCACGAACCCGTGTCCCCTGCATCGGCAGGTGGACTCTCAACCACTGCGCTACCAGGGAAGCCCAAGACTTTTTTTTTTAAAGTGAAGTATAGTTGATTTACAATGTTCTGTTAGTTTCTGGTGTAGAGCAAAGTGATTCAGTTATACATATATATACATTCTTTTTCATATTCTTTTCCATTATAGCTTATTATAAGATTATTTAATATAGTTCCCTGTGCTGTACAGTAGGACCTTGTTGTTTATCTGTTTTATGTGTAGTAGTGTGTATCTGTTAAGCCCAAACTCCTAATTTATCCCTCTCCTTGCCCCATCCCCTTGGTAACCATAAGTTTGTTTTCTATGTCTGTGAGTCTATTTCTGTTTTGTAAATAAGTTCATTTGTATCATTTTTTTAGATTCCACATATAGGTGATATCATCTGATATTTATTTGTCTTTCTCTGTCCAACTTACTTCACTTAATATGACAAGCTTTTTTTTTTGGCCATTCCAGGAGGCTTAGTTCCCCAACCAGGGATTGAAACCGGGCCCTAGCAGTGGAAATGCTGAGTCCTAACCACTATACTGCCAGGGAGTTCCCCTAGTAGGATAATCTTGAGGACCGTCCTTGTTGCTGCAAATGGCATTACTTAATTCTTTTTCATGGCTGACTAATATTCCATTGTGTATGTGCCACATCTTCTTTACCCATTCCTCTGTCGATGGACATTTAAGTTGCTCCCATGTCCTGGTTATTGTAAATAGTGCTGCTGTAAACACTGGGGTGAATGTAGCTTTTCAAATTAGAGTTTTCTCTGGATATATGCCCAGGAGTGGAATTGCTAGATCATATGGCAACTCTATTTTCAGTTTTTTAAGGAACCTCCATACTCTTCTCCATGGTGGCTGCACCAATTTACATTCCCACCAGCAGTGTAGGAGGGTTCCCTTGGAGCAAAGACTTCTTAACGCAGCTGACAAGACTCCTTCTGGGCTTCCCTGGTGGCGCAGTGGTTAAGAATCCGCCTGCCAGGCGACATGGGTTCGAGCCCTGGTCCGGGGAGATCCCACATGCCACAGAGCAACTAAGCCTGTGCGCCACAACTACTGAGCCTGTGCTCTAGAGCCCGCGCACCTAGAGCCAGTGCTCCGCAACAAGAGAAGCCACTGCAATGGGAAGCCCGCGCACCGCAACTAGAGAAAGCCCTCACGAAGCAATGAAGACCCAATGCAGCCAAAAATAAAAATAAATTAATTTAAAAAAAAAAAGACTCCTTCTGATCCAGCACCTACTTGCTTGCCCAGCTTCCCTCTCCCCTACTGACCCGGGACAGTTCCTGCAAGAATCGCGTTCTCCTCAATTTACAGCCTCTGTATGTGCAATCACCACCCCACCCCCACCCCCAGAACTCTCCACTTCCATTCCATCTCACCCCTCACCTGAAAAACACCTTTTCCTCCCTCTGGTCTCAGCTCAGACACCTTGACCCCCCAGGGAACCTTTTCTGACCTTCCCCAGTTCTCTGTGCTCCTGCCCTTCTCTCTGCTTCCTACTCTTTGCCTCTCACATGATTCTAATGGTCTGTTTCAAGCTTCCTCCCTCCAGACACCCTACACCTGAGGGATCATTTGTCCATGTGACCCTACTGCTTAATTCAGTGCCTGGTGCATAATAATGACTTAAAGAACCCTTGGGATAAATGCAGGACAAACGTAGATATGAGAGGTACCTGCAACAAAGAAATCAAAGCACGCATTGCACATGTATCACCTTATTTAGCACGCGGTTGATGGCAATGAAACCTGGGTTTAAAATCCCAACATCTTCTTCTAAAATAAAGTTCCCCTAGAACTGGACATTTTCAGATAGGTGCTGCTGAGAGCAATCTGATACAGTCACGGTTTCTGGCATATGCGGCTCATTTTAACAGATGCCGATATGACATACAGAAAGCTGTCAGGCCTGCTCCAGAAAAGAAAATCAGCTGGTTTGTGTTCCACTTGACAAATTAATTTCCTTTGACATTTAATTTGTATCCCCAGGTACTGTGGATTTAAAACTTGACTAGGACAACAGCAGATTAGAGAAGTGTTCCATCTGACAAAATCAAATCATCAAGTTATTTTTATTATGAGCAAGGAGGTCTTCGCATGGATATTTCCAAGTCAAATATGCAGATCATCTAAAAATACACATATTGACTATTGTAAGTAAAATACAACATTTCTCCTCATTCTTATGCCTAATATTGAGTGAAGGAAATACAGCATGCGTCAGCTCAGCATAAAAACAGGGAAAGGAGGGCTTCCCTGGTGGCGCAGTGGTTGAGAGTCCGCCTGCCTATGCAGGGGACACGGGTTCATGCCCCGGTCCGGGAAGATCCCACATGCCGCGGAGCGGCTAGGCCTGTGAGCCATGGCCGCTGGGCCTGCGTGTCCGGAGCCTGTGCAAAAACAGGGAAAGGAGACAGTAGGAAGTTAGAACTGTGTGGGCTTCAGAACCCGAAAGTTGACTCGAAATTCCAGATCCTCCGCCTATTTTTTTTTTTTTTTAATTTACTTTTACTTTTGGCTGTGTTGGGTCTTCGTTGCTGCGCGCGGGCTTTCTCTAGTTGCGGCGAGCGGGGGCTACTCTTCGTTGCGGTGTGCAGGCTTCTCACTGCGGTGGCTTCTCTTGTTGCGGATCACAGGCCCTAGGCACACAGGCTTCAGTAGTTGTGGCACGTGGGCTCAGTAGTTGTGGCTCACAGGCTCTAGAGCTCAGGCTCAGTAGTTGTGGCACACGGGCTTAGTTGCTCCGCAGCACGTGGGATCTTCCAGACCAGGGCTCGAACCCATGTCCCCTGCATTAACAGGCAGATTCTTAACCACTGCGCCACCTGGGAAGCCCCAGATCATCCGTCTGTTAAAGGGGGTCTCAACACTGGCTGCACACTAAAAACACCAGGGAATTTTTTTCTTTGTTTTAATTGAAGTATAGTGATTTACAATGTTGTGTTAGTTTCAATGTATAGAAAAGTGATGCAGATATACATATATATAATATATATATATATATATTTTTGCCACACTGTGCAGGATGTGGGATCTTAGTTCCCTGACCAGGGATCAAACCTGCATCCCTGGCACTGGAAGTGGGAGTCTTAATCACTGGACCGCCAGGGAAGTCCCCATGTATATATATTCTTTTTCAGATTCTTTTCCCTTATAGATTGTTACAAGACATTGAGTACTGTTCCCACTACTTGTACTATAGAGTAGGTCCTTGTTGTTTATCTATTTTACACAAAGTAGTGTGTATCTGTTAATCCCAACCTCCTAATTCATCCCTCCCCCACCTTTCCCCTTTGATAACCATAAGTTTGTTTTCTAAGTCTGAGTCTATTACTATTCTGTAAATCAGTTCATTTGTATCATTTTTTTTAGATTCCACATGTAAGTGATATCATATGATATTTGTCTCTCTGTCTGACTTACTTCACTTAGTGTAATACTCTCTAGATCCATTCATGTTGCTGCAAATAGCGTTATTGCATTCATTTTTATGGCTGAGTAATATTCCATTGTATATATATACCACATCTTCTTTATCCATTCATCTGTCGATGGACACTTAGGTTGCTTCCATGTCTTGTCTATTGTAAATAGTGTTGCAGTGGACATTGGGGTGCATGTATCTTTTCAATATCTTTAAAATCACCAGGGGGCATTTTTTTAATACCAATGCCTGTTCCCACCCCAGACAAAATAAATCAGGATCTCCAAGAATTATGGCATGACTTCTGCATTTTTTAAAACTTCCAGGTGATTCATGCACAGATCTATTAGCTATGTAGATATGGACAAGTTAACTTAATATCCCTGGCGTATAAAATGGAGTGTGGTAGACATCTCTCACTGTCATGACTGACCATCAACATTTTTCTTATTTAACAGTTTTTGTTGTTGTTAGGCTTGAAAAAAAATTCATACATTGTAATTGATTGATATGTCATTATAACTCTTAACATTCATCAGTTCCACCTCCCCTCTGTCTTTTCTTTTTTCTTTGCAAGTTACTTATTGAAGTGATCAGATCATTTGTGCTATAGAGTTTTCTGTGGTCTAGAATTTGCTGATTGCATCTCCATGGTGTCACCTAACATGTTCCTCTTTTCTGCTATTATTTCCTCTGAAGTGGTTGTTAAATCCAAAGGCTTAATCAGATTCAGACTCAATTGGCAAGACCACCTCCCAGGTGATGATTGTACCTCTCTCAGAAGATCACTCTGTCTCTTTGCCTCTATTTGTGTGATGTGAAGTTATTGATAATCATTGCCTGGATCCATTATTTCACTGGGGGATGCAAAACAATGATAAGCTATTGTTTCATCTTCATTTATTAGCTGGAACACTTCTATAAAGAGAAACTTTCCCCTCATCACTATTTGGTTTTCCTGAGATAGAGTATCTATAGGATAATCAAGAAAAAAATGTAACTTTGTTTCCTTTATTTAACACTTTTCAAAATAATGAATTGGTAATGACCAATGACCAATGAAAGTTGTTTTGATTTTGTTCTTGTTTTTGTTTTTTAGTGTCATTATGACTTCATAGATTTAAACACATTTAAAGTGTTTCAATTCATTGCAATTATTCTTATTGACACTCAAATGGCCCTATCCTGTCCTTTGGTATTACTCTTTGATAACTCCTTTGCTTTTTGCTATGACAAGATGATCTAGATTCATCTTCTACGTGTCCTGCCCCAGATCTGGAATCAGCCAATACTCCAAAGAACACTCATTCATTTTTGTGGGGAATAGTATGTGAAACCAGCATCTGGCTACTGGAGGTGCTCAGTGTTACGGACCACCCTTGTTTCTAAGCCTCTTAAGTGAACAGAGCCAGATAGGAAATAGTCTGACAATGGCCCCCAAATATACCAGGTCTCAATCCCTAGAACCTGGAGATATTACTTTACAAGGAAAAAGCGTCTTTGAAGATATGATTAAATTAAAGATTTGTACATGGGGAGATTATTCTGAAATATCCAGTTGGGCCTTCATGCAATCACAAGTGTCTATAAGAGAGGTAGAGGGAGATTTGATATACACAGAGGAGAAGGCTATGCAAAGATAAAACAGAAAGAGATTTGAACGTGCTGGCCTTGGAGACTGGACTGATGCAGCCCTGCTGACACCTTGATTTTGTGCCAATCAAACTGATTTTGGACTTCTAGCCTCCAGAATGTGAGAGAATAAATTTCTGTTGTTTAAGCCACCCAAATTGTGGGAATTTGTCCCAACAAACACAGCAAATTCCAACAAACACAGCAAACTGATACAGAAGGTGTTTTCTCCATTTATCAGGTTTCAGGGATTTGTATATATGTACATGTTCTACACTCTTAACTGTCTTATCTAGAGTTTCTATATTCTTCTAGATTGTTTTTCTCTACTTGCTCTGTCTCGGATTGAGAGAGAGATATTAAGGATTCCTACTATTACCGGGTTTCTATTTCTCCTAGCATCTCCTGTTGTATCTGCTTTAGTGAAAATTTTGTCAAGTTAGTGCGTACATAATGTTAATTCATGTTTTATCTTTATACTATACTGTCACATGTAGCATTATAAAGTACCAATTGTGGGCTTCCCTGGTGGCGCAGTGGTTGAGAGTCCGCCTGCCAATGCAGGGGATACGGGTTCGAGCCCTGGTCTGGGAAGATCCCACATGCTGCGGAGCAACTGGGCCCGTGAGCCACAACTACTGAGCCTGCGCGTCTGGAGCCTGTGCTCCGCAACAAGAGAGGCTACGACAGTGAGAGGCCCGCGCACCGCGATGAAGAGTGGCCCCTGCTTGCCACAACTAGAGAAAGCCCTCGCACAGAAACGAAGACCCAGCACAGCCAAAAATAAATAAATAAATACATAAATTTATTTTAAAAAATAAAAAACAAATAAAGTACCATTTGTATTGTTTTGGATGTGCTCGTGTAAACGACATAATGTGAATTTTGCTTTGTTAGCCAATTCGAAAACCCTTTTCTTTTTATAGGTCAGTTAAACCCATATATATTTATTAATATAATCGATATACTTGGCCTCAGCTCTGTCATATTGATTTTATGTTATATAAATTATATACACTCATGAAGATTACAGTAATCCACTTATGTGGTCTGTTTTTTTTTTTTTTGCTTGAGTGTTCTCTTCCCCTTGGCGTTTAGGAAAGTTAGTATTTTTGTTCTAAGGTTAGCTTTATATAACAACTCTAATCCCCTCTTCTTTGGGATGCTGCCTATCAGTTACCATTTATGAACAATATTAGAGTTCGTTAGTAATCTTTTATTTCACCTTCTCCCCTGCTCTTCCAGCATCTACATGGAAACAACAGCTTTTTTTCTTCTAATTAATATCAGTAAGGCAATCACAAGCTGTTTTCATTTCCATGTGCTCTTTACACAACATTGTAAATCAACTGTACTTCAAAAAAAAAAAAAGAAGAAGAAGAAGTGAGTAATGTTCGGAAAGACACCGCACGTGGAGATGCCCTCTTTGAGGGAATAGCTGGTAGCCAAGGCAACCAACTTCCAAAGGCAACAGTGAGAGAGATGCAGTTTCCCAATGATTTTAAGGTCATGTTCCTGATGCAGAAGTGGCATTGGTGCTGGTAGCAGCAGTGGCTGCAGAAAAATCTAATTTCTTATGTTTGTAGCAATACTTTGTAGCCATGACATCAGCGGTAGAAGTTTCCTCATCAGGCCACTTCTCCAGCTTGGTTTTGGAGAAACCTAGCTTTGAGATTGTTCCTGTAGACTTCCTAACATTATTGTGAGCTTCCTAATATCCTTTAAATTAATCAGAGTAGATACTGTCCTTTGCATCCAAAAGCCCTGACTGATAACTGGAGGCCACACATCTCCCATCGTTGTGAACGACTGAATGAAATAACTTATGCTTAAAGCACCTAACACACAATAGTGCTCAGCAAGCACTAGTTTCCTTCTGGATTCCCTATAGAGGAGAATAATGTACACAGAGGCAGCCAAGCTAGATCTTGTCCAAGTTTCTGAAATAGATTCGCATTCATGAAAGATATATTCAGTTACCTTTGTCTGGACACTGAATGTCAAAGCCTCACATGTTTCTTGGAATCTTTTTAGCCTGTAAAATCAGAGACCAAAGGTAATAAGCTTTACATGCAGGACTGGCTATATAAGTCATTGGGCCCAGTGCAAAAAGACAAGGCAGGGCCCCTTTTTAAAAGCTATTAGGAGTTTCAAGATGGAGACAGCAGAGTGTTATACCAAGCACAGGGTCCTTCTAAGCATGCCCTTGAAAGCAGCCCTGTCTACATGTACTTCTCATCCTCTTTCTCATATGTTGGTATTAAGATTAGAGAGTATGACAGGAACATCTAGACCCCCCCTCTCTATGGCCACCCCCAAAGTCTGTTCAAACAAGCAAGCATTTTATCTATACACCACAGGTGGCCACAATAAAAGGCCCTTCCAGCCAACAGTACAAAACTGCATTAGTAGCACAATTACATTACAAATTTACAATGACAAAATTACATTAGTGATACAAAAATACCTATTCATTTTCAGGCAAAAGTCTCGAAGTATTGAGAAAACTGGATGTCAACACCAAAAGGAATCAGAGAGGATATCTAATCCAAGCCCATTGTTTTATACTTGGGGAAACTGAGTCCCAAGGGGGTTAACTGCCTTCCCAGAATGACACAACTTGTCCATGCTAATCAGAAACCAGAATGTCTGACTCCTGAAATCTGGTTTAAATTTGCCCCTTTTTATGTGGCACCACCTGGTTTCCTTTTCAGCTCAGAAGCACTGCAGTGGTCAACCAATTTTATTCCCCAGTCATGCACATCCACAACAAAAGGAGGAATACCAGGGAAGAAAAGGAAATTCAAGGTTAAAAACCTTCAAGGCCCGCCCCCCGCACACCAACTGTCTCGACAGGCCATGCTCTGACATTAATTCTTCTCTGAAGAATGGAGTAATCCTCTCCCCTTCTCCACCCCACTCTGGGAGACCTTAAAGCCTGATCTACGGTAGCAAGACCCATGCACTAGAGAAACTCTTGCATAGGCACACAGGAGCCTGATCAAGGATCTTACGGCAGCAGTGACGTAAGGGCAAGAAATTGGAAACAACCTAAATATCCATCAAGAGGATGACGGATGGTGAAACCATTACAGCTCTTGTCTGAAGTGCTGAGTAGCAGCTAAAAAGAATGAGGTGTGTAATTGGCATGAAAGAAGTCTCCAATACATTACTGAGTAAAAGGAAATTGCCAAACGATACATAGGGTATGAAAAAAATCAAGGAGACACCTAAGGTACCATATACATGTGTGTACATGCCCAATGAAAGGTCTCGAAAAATCCACTCCAAACTCACTGCAGGGGTTACAAGTAGGACACAGAATGGGATCGTGGAGAGTCTGATTGTCAAAATTTCAAGCCTCAACTTGAAAATGCTGGGTTCAATCCTGCCTCTAGGCTTTCACACTGGCTGTTCCTTCTGCCTTGGGACACTCTTCCCTGGGGTTTTTGCATGGCTGGCGAGTTCTCTGTTAGGTTCCTCTCAGTTTTCCCCTCCTCAGAGGTGTTCACTGATGCCCTGTCTAAAGCAACCATCCCCAGGCTGTGGGTGAGGGATGGAGAGAGACTTTTCAGTGTATACTGTTTTGTGCCCTTGAATTTCAAACCAAGTGAACTTCTCACCCATTCAAAAAATAAATAACAGTGTAAAAACCTCCAGGACTTGAAGGGAAGAAAGAAACTTATAACTACTTTAAAACAAACAACTTTCTTTTAAATTACAAAATCTATCTATAATATTTCAAATCGAAGTGCATAAATTAAAAAGTGATATTCCACTCATATATCCAATCTTACTCTCCCAGAGTTATCACTTTTACCATTGGGTGCATGTCCTTTCTGATACTTTATACTGGAATTCAAATCAAATCTCAGGTTAGGTGATTTAGGTCAAGGCTTATTTTAAATATAATGCCCATTGGAATTAGATAACTGTACAGATGTTTTTAAATATTTTATTGCAAGCAAAACGTGTAAATAGATGAGTGAATTCTCTCAGGGGACTGGTCTTTTTGGAAGGAGTGAAATAGTTATTCAACTCTCTGTATAAGGAAAATAAACAGATAATTAATGCACAATAATCCACTTATACTGGAATATCCTTTGTCTTTTGTTTATGCCGACTTGGCCAAATTTTCTTTTCTTTACATTTATGTCTGCTGCCATAATTAACTCTTTAAGTATTTTAGGGTAGGAAAGGTGTCACACAGTGACAGCATTCCCCACTAAACTATATCTCTGACTTAGTGATGAACTACCTTGTGTTTCCTTTCCATTTCTCTCAGACTAATACACACGTTGTTTTTTCATTCTTCAATGTGGAAATTATTTTTCATAAAACTTTTGGAAATATTCTAAGTTCAACATAGACTACCCATTTTCTACTTTGAAGATGTTAGAATATCTTAGGGAGAAAGCGTTTTGTGCATTGTTTATTTATATACCAAAAGCTACATAAATTGTATCACTATCACACATAAATTAAACATAAATATATATAAAACACATACATATATCTACATAAATTGTATCGCTATTGTATCTTTTGGTATTGCAAATAAAGATCATTAAAACTAGTAATGGCTGAATGGGCTATACAAATTACTTGACACTATCTAACATACCCAGTGTTCTTTGATAATCTTTAAATTCAGAATTCTACTGCTACCCCTGAGCTGGAGCGCTGAGGTTTGCTAGTTTCTTTTCCACCTGTCACACCACCCGCGACCCGCCTTCGGCTCCGCCCCTCACTTAGCCCCGCCTCTGCGCACAGGCGCACCTTCCACGCCCCCCTCCGTTCAGCCAGTGGCCGGTGACGTTTGTGAGAGTAGGACGTCCCTCTCAGCCAATGCAGGAGACCCTTGCTGACCCGGTCCCGCCCCTGCCGAGAGCTCGGCCGGAAGATGGCGGCGGCCGCTGAGTTGACGCTGTTGGAGAAGTGTCTGGGGCTGAGTAAAGGGAACAAGTACAGCGCTCAGGGCGAGCGCCAGGTGAGAAGCTGAGGCAAAGCGGAGGTGGAGAGGTGGACGGGAGCGCGGCCTGCTGAGCCGGGGTGGGACCGGGCAGGCGGGCGGAGGCGGCGGAGCGAGGATGCCGCGCGTCTCCTCCCCACAACGTGTTTGCGCCGCCGGCTCTCCAGCTGCGGCCCTGGCTCCCGGAGGGAGGAGGGGGCACCTGCCCCTCTCGGGCTTGGCCTGAACTTTTCCTCCTGCGAAGCTGTCATCATCATCCCATTCTGGGAAAGCAAGGGGGTCCTCAGAGAGCCCTCGGGTGGACCGAGTTGGAGGCCCCGCGTGTGCGTGCGTTCAGTGACAGCATTTGCTGTAACAGTACATTTCCTTCAGAATTACGCAGCGACTGCGGAGAGCAAACGGCGTGCCCAGTACACAGTGTTAGGCCGGGGGATACGGAGGTGGTCGAGGCGGACATGGCCCTCCCCTCAGGAAGCTTGATTTTTAGCTAGGTGGGCAAACATTGCAGCTGTGTTAGTTACAGTACTGAAAAGTGCTGCATTTCAGCGTAGACATATGAGAGATCCCGTAGTGAGTCCTGGCACAATTTGGGAGATTCGGTTTTTCTGAGGCCTTGTGAGGTCAAGTTCAGTGTGCAGCGTGCAGAGATTGAGGGGGGAAGTTCCGCGGTTGGAGATTGCCTGGTGGGGTGTAAGGACTCAGATTTCTGAGGGCTTTGAAGGACGTTTGTGTTTTATTAGGTGGGTGATTGCGGTGGAGGAATCAATGTATCAGAGGAAAATGTAGGAAGACAACTTTGGATTATGTACGTTTTTTGCCCCTTTGAGATTTTTTTCTAGATGATACTTGGTTTTTGTTGTGACTTTTTCTGTTCCTCATTTGGTCCATCTTAAAATCTTGTCTCCAGAGCAGTCGTATTGTAGTTTTCACACGTCAGTTAGATTGAAGTCTGGAAAGGATAACATGACTTGCCTGAGACCAGCCCACGGATGGGTGCAGAGCAGGCAGTGGAGCCAGAGTGGCCAGCTTGTGCTTTTGCCTCTGTACTCCTGCTGATTCCTCCCCTTTTGCCCCTACTCCCTGGTTTGGTTTCTGTTTTTTAGGGAACGTTGCCAAACATGAGTCTTGCCTTCAGAGAGCTTATGATCCAGTATGAGAAGTAGTCATCGACAGTTCATGTTAATCAGAACAGAAGAGCTGCTAAATGGAGGAAAGCGTTGTTGAGGAGTGTGGAAGAGAAAGTTAATTCTGACTCTAAAAATGAGTTTGTAAACTATGTGAAAAGCTGGTGTTTAAAGTGTGTAAGACCAGTAAATTACAAAAGATTGGGTAATTGGTGGTAACAGGTAGAGCAATATGGTGGATGATGCAATGCAAAGTAAACCCAGAGTTGTAGTTCGAGGCCCAATTGTGAGGGCTGTGGAGTTCAGAGTGTGGTTTCTTATTTTATTTTAATTAAACCTTTTTTTCCTTTTTCTTTCTTTCTTTTTTTTTTTTAAAGCAGAGGACAGCTATTGAAGGTTTTCGTTGATGTGTTTGGGGAAAGGGATGAGGATATATGGTAAGATTTATTCATTTTGGGGGGAAGACAACTGACAGCAATAAGGCATCCGCTGCAGTATTATCGATAATAAAAATTTGAAAACAATCCAGGAATCCAGCTCTAGGAGAATGGTTATTAAATTATGTACATCAGCACATTGGAACGTTATTTACGTAGCCACTGAAAGTGATCACTTTGAAGACCATGGAACCTTAAGGTGAATGTGAAGTGGTATGTGTCCCGTGACCGCAGCTGCATGAGGTTTGTCTCCTTAGGCTGCGTAAAGGAAGGAGAATGAACTTTCCAGCCAAATGTACTTTCTTGGAACCCTGACTCTGCCGTTACAAACCTGGTGACCTTGGTTCTTTATCTGTAAACTAAGGAGGAAATTACTTACCTGTCTTAAAAGATATAATGATTAGATGAGAAAATAACTGGAAGTTTTTTGAGTTCCTGTGATGGGATTGTGGATAATTTGTTTTTCCAAATAATTTTCTAGAATTGTCATTTTACCCCCACAGTCAGCAGTTGTGAGTCCTTTTCTTTCCTTTCTTTCTCTCTTTTCTCCCTTTCTCCCTCTCCCTCTCTCTTTTTTTTCTCCCTCCCTTCCTTCCTGTCCTTCTTTCCTCCCTCCTTCCCTCCCTCCCCTCCTCCCCCCACCCTCT
>NW_021703780.1:6510199-6703159 GCF_005190385.1 Monodon monoceros | reverse complement strand
CTTCCTTCCTCCCTCCCTCCCTCCCTCCCTCCCTTCCCCTACCTAAAAGCACACGCATCTCAGTGAGTTACCTGCCATAAAATGCACACAAACACAGTCAAGGAATGGAACACTGGCAGCATCCCCAGTGAGTTGCTATTGTTTTCTTTTAATGCGTTTTTTTAAAGGAGGTTATTGGTGATCTTAGAAGTAATGGTTTCATTTGAGGGTGAAGGCAAAAGTCAGAGTTCAAGGAGCTAAGTAATGAATGGAAAGTAGCCAGTGAGGAAGTGGAAAGCTGAGACTACCTCTGGTTGCTTCCTTTACCGTTTAGGAGGTAACCTTTGAATCTGTATCCATAAAATGTTAATCTCCCCGTATACTTCACATGGCCATATTGACCTAGATGTAAGTGTGAAAGGGCCCTGAACAGTGAAAATCGCTATCCGAGTTCAGTATACTATTTGAACTGAACAGATGGCTGAAAAGAGCAGCCTTCTTCCAGGGGAAATATTCTCTTGGTTTCCTGAGGTCATTTAGATTGTATACTTGTTGTTTATAATTGATCAGTCTCCCCATTGGTGATACTTTCCATTTTCTTTTAAATTTCTCAAAATCCTTCGCTTAGTTGTGCATCAAGAACATTTACATTAATTAGCAATTTCTTATAATCTGAGCCTTCGGATTGCTGTTACAGTAGGGGAAACTTAGAAAGTAGGGTTGTTTTTCAGGTGATTACCTGAAGCCCATACTTTATTATTAGACTTTTATAATCAGTGACCTCACTCTAAATGACTCCAAAATTGATGAATATGCAAAATCCATGGCAAGGAAATCACCATCGCAGTCCACACCTAGTTAATGAGATAACTATTTATATTAGATCACACATCACTTAAACCAGGATAGAACTCATTTGGTGGTTCTAGCTGTATCAACATGAATTCAGTGTTCACTATAACTGTTTCTTACTTTTGTTGTTACAGAAGTTGGGTTTATTTAAGCATGTTCATTCACCTTGCTAAATAAAGTATGGGTAATCTTGATCAAAGTTAATGTGGTATTATTAGGATTTCCATTTTCTCTTTTTGTACATATGTAGTTATACAGAAGCATCATTACTAATTTTTGCAATGTTATTACCAGTTTCATAGCATCAGTCATCTATTATCAAATGTAAATTATGTAACTCTTATTTTCCTGACTCGTTTGTAGGTAATTTAATATCTTAAGCGTATTTGAAAAGACAGTTTGGGATTAAGCGATTACTTAGAACTTACAGTCGTGATACAGTATTTGTTTTTAAAATTTATCTGAAAAATTTTTTTTCTTTTTAAGATTCCAGTTCTTCAGACGAACAATGGTCCAAGTCTAACGGGATTGACTACCATAGCAGCTCACCTAGTCCAGCAGGCCAACAAGGAATATTTGCTGGGGAGCACCGCAGAGGAAAAAGCAGTGGTTCAACAGTGGTTAGAATACAGGGTAACTCAAGTAGATGGACACTCCAGTAAAGACGACATCCGCACTGTTCTGAAGGTATCGCCACGTCTCTTTATAGGCTGAAATGTGTGAACTCTTAACAACAGGATGTCTCTTCCCTGAGATTCAGTAACTGAAGTTGTTGGCTTTCTTTACTTGTTTCCTTCTGCCTCATGTTAGTTTGTACAAACTAACAAGGAGCTACCTTGTTACATAGGTACCTCCTTGCCTGGAGCAGCCTCTGCCAGCCGCTCAGCTCAGACCTCAGCTCACATACCCCTTCCTCAGCTCGTCCTTGGCTACTCTCTCTCAGACAGATGCACTTCCTTGCTCTCAATGCTTTTCTTTCCTAACACAGCACCCTGTGCTTTTCCTTTGCAGCACTAATCATAGTCAATAATAATAGCTTTATATGATTTTTTAATGTGATGGCTTGATATTCATTTCCCCCACTCTGCAGTCCTGATTCCCTAAGCAGTAAAGTACTTTCTTAAAGCCAAGGGAGAATCAAAGTTTTGGTGGTTGTAGTTTGTAAAAATCCGTTTGATCTGAGAAAGCCCACATTTCCCGCCTTTGAGACTGATTGCTTTGGGATTTGTATTTTCTTTCTAAAGAGGTCAAGTTAGAATTAAAGAATCTATTGATATAAAATATAAACCAAATATGGCTCCAGAATCACTAAGAATAAAAAATCTTTATAAATAAAATTATTTTTGTTAATTATATAAAAATAAAGCATTGTTTTTTTTTGTTTGTTTTTAAGCTTAAAATTTGAAGGAACCTTAGAGATCACCCAGATAACCACATGTCATTGTAGGAATCCCTTCTGTTTCCTAATTTTATTCCAATTATAATATAAATTGGTAATATAAGTTGTACAAGAAGATCTTATGGTACTGAAAGTTTTTCATTTATCATTCTGGGAGAAATGATTTAAACTGTATTCCTGACAGATACCATCAATAGAACTGGTAGAAAATAAATTTCAGGTCTCTTTCCTTTATAGGTCTGTCCTGATCAACTACTCTTTTTTAATATCCACGAGTGGCAGCGTTCCCAAAGGGAAGCAAGCATGTCTTCCCTCTAAGTGAATGGGAGCTTTCAGGCAAATAAAAAGTAAATATAACTCTCTCTTACAGTTTTCCAAAAGAAAGCATTAGTAGTAAAGTATTTAATTCTGAAATATTTCATTGAAATTGGGTGTGTAAGTTCAAAAGTTGTATTCAGAGATTTGGTATTAGGAGCTTAGAAGTATAACATTGTGTCTGGGATATGTCAATATTATTATCTGAAATCTCAACTGGGAGAATCCAGCTGGCAATATGACCATCTTTGAAATGTACAAGGCACTGGATGATTTGGGTGGTCGCCCTTGCTCTGCCACTGTTTGCTCATCTGTCCCTACAGTGATGAGTAGGATACGGTCCTAGGGGCTGATGATACAGTGACCCACTAGGCACAGCCCCTGCCCTTACAGGACTCAGACCAGGGGGGGAGACAGATGTGTGTGTGATTTGGGGCCAGATGAGAAAGGGTTGTTTACTGTTTTACTTTGCTTTTTGCTATTTCATGATAGCGTTTTTATTTTAAAGGCAGTATCCGTTATAGAACTTTAAGGAATATAAGTAAGCAAATAAGAGAAATTTCAAACATTTGTAGTCCCACCATTGAGCGAGAACTGTTAGCAACACTTATGTTTGGTCCTCAGGTAGTGAATTGTTGACTCCCTTTCGTGTTCTTCACATGCTTTTTCTTTTCTCATATATATGTGTGTTGTATTTTAAAAACGGGCCACTCTTGGGCACTGTAACTTGTTTTTTTTTTTGTTCACTGACAGTATGTTGGGAGCATCTTTTCAAGTCCGTAAATACTCGCTTATACGGTCTCTGATAACCTGTTAGTACTCCATCACATAGCTGTGCCAAGATTTAGTCTGTCCTCATGTAGTGTTGGATTGTTGCTGAATATTTTCACACATTCCCATTGGTTTCCTTAGGCAAATCCCTACGAGGGAAGTGGTTGGGCCAAAGCTGTATATGTCTCTAAGGCTATGTTGCTCCTCTGCCTTCCAGAAAAGTGTATTGACAGTGGCTTCTTCCACAAAACCCTTGCTGCCCTGGATGTTACCCCTTTTCCTTCTTTACCACCCCAATTTCATAACCAGAACAAACCAAAAAGTGATCTCTTTGTTTACTTGGCACTTTTTTCCTTGACGTTGTTAATGCCGTGGCATTTTTTTCATAATGCTTATGAGCATCTTCATTATTTTTAAAAATTTGCTTACATGTATTCTTTGCCTGTTTTCATACTGGGCTGTTTCCGTTTTTATTACTTATTTTTTAAAATTTTCCTACTAAGGATATTGTGAAAGGATTTCATTTACTTGCAAAAGTTCCATTTCAGAGTTAAAACCACAGCGGCTCATAATTAAGGTGTAATTTCAGAAAGCAGGCATTATGATACACTAACATTTGGATCTAGATGGAGGATATATAGTTGTTTATTATACTGCTTTTTCAATATTATTAGAAGGTTTAATAATAGGTAATTAAGAGGAAAAAGAAAAATCAGCTGGAACTCTATAGAGGGAAATATTTTTTAAAGTTTGGCAGTGGCATCAGAAAGACTTGTTTAAAAAAAATGTAATGAACATCAGACATTAGTTCTGTTCCCTGAATATTTTGAATGTGTGAAATTCTGTTTTGAATTTCAGAATTCAATTTCTGAAAAATTTCTGAATTTCTGAAAAATCAGAATTTAATTTCTGAAAATTTTGATTTAGATCACTAATCAGAAAGATATTACCTATTCATAGTTTCTGAAACTCCATTTCAAAGTCTCTATAACTAAAGAGTATAACCTTAAAAGAGTCTTTATAACTAAAATATAGATATGGATTCTATTTTAAGAATATATATACTATACAAAGCGGTGTTGAATTATTGTTTCAGACCTTTTTAAAAATGCTTCTTAACATTAATTGTAGATATATTTATTTTATTTTTATGCTTTATTAAACTTGTTTCATTTGAAGACATTTGAAGAAAAACCATCTCCATTAAGCAGATTATTATAAAATTTGAGTGGTAGCCTGTAATATACCAGTGTATTTTACCCTCTCTACCCAATTTTATTTTGATTCTTATGCATTTGCTTCCCTGTTTATGTCCGTGTTCCCTTATGTCATCGTCTGTGCCACCCCTAACAGTCCCATACTCAAATACCGTTTTGAAAATTACTGTCTTTAAGTGAAGGCATGGGCAAACTCAAAGAGATCAGATTCAATTCAGCAAACATTTACTGATTACTGAACCACTATGTGCCAAGCATTTGGCATATGATTTGAGAATCAAAACAGACTTCTCTCTCTACAGCTTAAGAAATTTTTCTAGAATGAATGCTATTGACCTCTGGGGCAGTGTTTTATAACTAGTCTTTAGAGGAGCCTGCGAGAATATCTGATATTTATAAATCTTTCTCTGAAGGTGAGATGAATCTTTTGTCTCCTTTCATGTGAATGTAATTTAATGTAAATTCCTGTGCTGTTAAACTACATGTTAATTTCGAGAGGGACCAAAAATATGTATATAATATATTTTCTTTTGTCTAGATTTTTTCTTTTCTCAGGAAACTAATTGATTTTATTTATGCTGGTCTATCAGACAATACTTCTGATTTAGATTAGGATCCTTTAAATTTTTTATTTAATTTTTTAACATGTACTTAAATTTTTTTTTCCTTCAAAAGTGCCACTGAGCTGTTTAGGGAGCTCAGTGCTTAGCCTTTTAAAAATTGATGGTCATTGTCTGAGGAACAAATGACAGAGAACTTTCTGTAGCTTTAAATGGTGTTTAAAATTGGAGTCTTTAGGGTGTTAGAAAAACTAGATATCCAACTGCAAAAGAACAAAACTGGACTCTTACCTTACACAATATTTAAAAATTAACTCAAAATGGATCCAAGTCCTAAACATAAGACCAAAAACTGTAGAACTCTTAGAAGAAAACCTGGGGGGAAGGCTTCAGGTCA
Organism: Monodon monoceros; assembly: GCF_005190385.1. Taxonomy (NCBI): domain Eukaryota; kingdom Metazoa; phylum Chordata; class Mammalia; order Artiodactyla; family Monodontidae; genus Monodon; species Monodon monoceros. The sequence goes on along the minus strand of NW_021703780.1, from coordinate 6,697,669 downwards.
TTTGTTTTGGCACCAATTTCTTGGGTATAACACCAAAAGCACAGGCATCAAAAGTAAAAATAGATAAATTGGCCTTCATCAAAATGTGAGGCTTCTTTGCATCAGTAGACACAATCAACAGAGTGAAAAGGCAACCCATGGAATGGGAGAAAAATATTTGCAAATCATATATCTGGTAATATCCAGAATATATAAAGAACTACAAAGCAACAACAACAAAAAACTAAGAAGCCAGTTAAAAATGAACAAAGGACTCAGACATTTATCCAGAGAAGATATACGAAGCTAATAAGCGTATGAAAAGATGCTCAGCATCACTAATCATTAGGGAAATGTAAATCACAACCACAATGAGACACCACCTCATATCCATTAGGTTGACTACCACCAAAAATAAACACCAAAATAGCAAGTATTGGTGAGGATGTGCAGAAATTGGAAAACTTGTACACTGTTGGTGGGAATGTAAAATGGTGCAGCTGCTATGAAAAACAGTATGGCGATTCATCAAAAGAGTTAAAATAAAATCATATTTACCATATGATCCAATAATTCCACTTACGGAAATATACCCAAAAGAATTCACACTAGGTCTCAAAGTGATATTTGTACACCCATGTTCATGCCAGTGTTATTCACAGTAGCAGTTAGGTGGAATCAGCCCAAGTGTCTGCTGACAGATGAATGGATGAATAAAATGTGGTCTATACATACAGTGGAATGTTATTCAGCCTTAAGGAAATTCTGACACATTTTACAACATGGATGAACCTTGAGGATATCATGCTCAGTGAAATAAGCCAGTCACAAAAGGACAAATAGTATATGATTCTACTTATATACAACGTATAAAATAGTCAAATCCATAGAAACAGAAAGCAGAATGGTGATTGCCAGGGCCTGGGGGGTGAGGGAAAGGGGGAGTTGTTTAATAAGTACAGAGCTTTAGTTTTCTGAGATGAAAAAATTCTGAAAACTGATTGCGCCACAGTGTGAATACCCTTAGCACTTACTGCATTATGCACCTAAAAATGGTTACGGTGGTAAATTAAAATTTGATTAATTTTTACGTGTTACATGTATTTACCTCAATTAAAAGTTAAAAATATACATATATTAAAATGCAACAATAATTACAATAATTATTAATAACAATATAATTAATTGATATTAATAAACAATATGATCGATATTATAATTAATAGCATTGATATATTAATTAATATAATTGATATTATTGATTATACTTGTAATTAATAATTATATTATAGTTATTATAATTATAATAAATTATAATTCTCTTAAAACATAGGAATTGTTGGGCTTCCCTGGTGGCACGGTGGTTAAGAATCCACCTGCCGATGCAGGGGACACAGGTTCGAGCCCTGGTCTGGGAAGATCCCACATGCCACAGAGCAACTAAGCCCATGCGCCACAACTACTGAGCCTGCGCTCTAGAGCCCGTGAGCCACAACTACTGAGCCCGTGTGCCACAACTACTGAAGCCGGTGCGCCTAGAGCCCGTGCTCCGCAACCTCAATGAGAAGCCCGCACACTGCAACTAGAGAAAGCCCGCACGAAGCAGTGAAGACCCAACGCAGCCAAAAATAAATAAATAAAATAAATTTTTTTAAAAAATAGGAATTGTTGAGGAGCTTTTTATATTTTAATGGAAAAAATAAATCCAACATGAGCATGATTTACAAAATGCTCCCCCCGCAAAAAAATTGGAGTCTTTGAAATGATCAGAGATGGCTGTGAATATCATTTTCTAATGTTTTCTTATTTCTTTAAAATAAGGCTAATAATATTTACCTTATTTTTAAAAATGAGTTGATTGTTACGTGATTTGTGATTTTGAGTGAATTCAAATCTATTGTCAAAGATTAAATTTATTAAATTAAATGTCAGTATTGTGTTTTCTAATAGCCTTCTAAATGTTTCAAGTCAAATGTATAGTTAACTTTATTATTACTGTTTTTTAAATTAATATTTTTTAATTTTTTTTCCCTAGGATCTTAATTCATATCTTGAAGATAAAGTCTACCTTACAGGATATAACTTCACATTAGCAGATATCCTCTTATACTATGGACTTCATCGCTTTATTGTGAGTATTTGAATAGTTATTGGTGTTTTTGTCTGTGATGTTCAGAATGATTTGTTTTGTCTTGAATTTAAATCAAGTTTGAATTTTCAACTTATCACATGAAAGTGAAAGGAATTATTTTTATGCAAGGTACCTTATGCAAATATTCCTTCCATGGATCCATCACACATAGGAGCATCCTGTTCCTTGACCTGCTTGATTCCTGTTCTTGTTCCTGTTTTTCTTTGGGGCTCCTTCTCTTGCCACCCTTTGTACTCGCTTGTCATCCTCACCTGGACCCCACCATCCCCTTTCTGCTCCAGCTCTACGCCTCGATTTCAGTACTGCACCTTCTGTGCCATCTCTTACCCTAGCTCTTAATCTTACTCCCTAGTTCCATCATTATCTGAAGTAACTCAATTCCTTCCCTCTTTCCAAACCCGTACACTTTCTTCCCCATCCAGCCTAGATCCCCTTTGTGTAACTCAAATCCCCAACTCTTGGTCAGTCCAAATATGTGCCTTCAGTGCTATCTCCCGGCTGAGCTATATCAGAGAAATCACACACAAGCTGTCATTAAGAAGATGAGCATTTCTCCCCTCTAATTAAAAAAAAAAAGATGACAAGGAAGTGTAACTCTTGCACACCAATGTGTATATTTACCTTCTTCCCTCTCTGGCTTATACAGGTCATGCGATAGGGAAAGGAAATACTCTGAGAAGGAGGGAGCTTGTGTGGAATTTCTTTGCCAGCAGAGTGGACAGGGTCCTAATGCACAGCACTTGTAGCACTGGCTGCCGAGCTGTTTCACTGTGAGTCTAGGTGCCCACAAGGGCGTATGGTTTTCAAGCAGGTTAGAAGAGTTTCATTCAATGCTGCGTGTGAAAACTAGACTTCCAGGGAGTTCCCTGGTGGCCTAGTGGTTAGGATTCCAGGCTTTCACTGCCGTGGTCCGGGTTCAATCCCTGGTCAGGGAACTAAGATCCCATAAGCCACACAGCTCAGCCAAAAAAAGTAAATAACATAAAACTTAAAAAAATACTAGGCTTCTGTTAACAATATTCAATGATCTTTGCCTATTTATATTCCCTATTTTGACATGTATATCCTTTTTATATTTAGTGATTACAGTATTATGATTGAGTATCCCATGCTTATTGTTTTCCAAACAAAATTGAGTGAAATGATAGGTAAGTCACTGTTCACCGTCCCTTTGGGTTCATAAAATGAGTCCATAACCAAAGCAGCTCTCCCACCCTGGTCCACGTGCAGTCAGATTATGTCAGAGAAGTAAACACCTTCTCAAGGAACGGGCCTCACAGACGAGGCCTGTGCTGTGACAGCATTGCCCTGTGGTGTTAAATGACATTCCTGTTGAGTGAGGTGTAAATATACCCAGGTGAGAAAAAAAGTGATTACTAGGTGTTGAGTTCGGGCAGAGTAGACGGGAGGTTCAGACCGGCTTCCTGCTTGTGTTCATCAGACGGTTCTAGCGCTTTGTTTGCCATGGCAGTGCATTTATTTTTGCCCTCATACGTTCCTTCACTTACTTGTTCACGTTATTAAATACTTAATGTGTAGTCAGCACAATCAGCGCAGTATACAGAACAGCAGTCAGGGAACCCCGCTGGCACCAAATAGTCCTGCTGTATTTTGTTTCAGTGTGAGCCCGAGTTTAGTGGGGGCTGATTACTCTGAGATCTGGTCCATCTTAATTCCCTCTGAGCAATGTTACATTGTTCTTCCTTTGTTAAACTGCCAGTTACTGTGGCCGTTCATTATCACCCCAGTGACTCATTGCTTTCTTAAAGTGATCTCTTCAGTAGATAGCAGTCCCTACGAACAGGCTGTTACTCAAGATTATTAAAATCCCTTGTAAAGTTATGTGCTGCTTGACTATAAGATTGTTATCAATGAGATACATTTGTTTCCAAGTTCGGAGCCCCAGTGGAGGTGTCATTCTTTTAGAAAGAAAGGAAAAGTAAAAAGAGCGGCAGCACAGCCCAGGAACGCCATAAAGCATGTCCCAGAGGCAGCATGGTGCCAGTTGGAAAGGCAGCAGACCAGCATTTCACCCTGGTCTGGAATGGGTCACTCAGAGAGTTTCTCACATGTCTTCATGGAAAATTAGTGACTAAGAATGTTATCTGTTTGGCTTTAAAGTTCAGACTAGTTGTAGAGTGCCAGTATAAATAAGAAGGAATGATTAGGTAGAAGAGCCAAGCATCACTGTAGACTCACTGGCATTCTGACCAGTAAGAAGCAGGAAATGGTAACTAGAACAATCGCATCGTGTTTCCTGTTGTAAAAAAAAAAAGAAGAAGAAAAAAATAGTCAGAAAGGAATGATGGAAAACCAGTTTTAAGTAAAATATTTGATGGGGATCCCATCCCAAAAGTTCTAAAAAAATGTAAGTTTGGTGAGGGTAAAATCTTTGTTTGTTTGTTTCTGTTTACAGTATGTTCAGAAATAGAATGTCTACCAAAAAAGTAGTGGCGGTAACAAAGCGAGGTCAGTCATAATTTTCTCAGACTCAAGGGGCAAGCTCCAAAGTTTAAACCAGAAGGTTAAGCATAACCTGATCCGTCTGAAAAAGTGCTGCATTTCTAGCAAAATGTTCTGAGGGAAAATGAACAAATTTACATTGTCTAAACTAGATCATCTAGTTAAAAATTATTGGAATAAATTAGGAAATGTTAGAAGAAACTTTAGAAGTTCCTGGAATAACAGTATTTTGTGCTGTGGGTCTGTTATAATCCTTACACTAGAGACCAAAAAAGTGAAATTTTTAAGTTGGAGAATATCGATTTTGCCATGTGTTGTAGTTTGTTGCTGTTGTTAAAATCTTCAGTGATAGGCCTGGTGGCAGCATATGCTAGGCCCGGTGATACCAAATGCTGTTCTGAAGTGTAAATAGTAAATAGACACTGCCCTTTTTCCCTGTGTCAAAATCTGAGTGAACAACTTGAACGTAGATCAAACAAGCATCAGTACTTTATTGTTTGGAAATGCTTTCTTGGCGCATTTTAATTCATTCTGAAAAATAACATCTCACAAAACGGCTGAGTAGAGACTTTTTAAAATGAAAGAGTTTTGAAATTAGTCAAATTTGTAAGCAGTCAGATTGGATTCATCATGTATTTCAACAGCTGACCTGAAATCAAGTTGCAGTAATACTTGCTACTTTTTGCTTTAACTGTCAGTGAAGAGGTTTGTTGAAGTTGGTTTTGAATTTTATTTACGTATGTAAATATGTATGTATGTATTTATGTATGAAGGGAGGGAAGGAAGGAGGAAGGAAGGAAGGAAAACTCACCCCCATTTCCTGTTAGAGTTGCAGCTATGTTTACTAGTAGTTGAACTTTTTAAAAATCTTGTATTTTCTTTAGAAGTCAGTGGTGAAGTTCACCTATGGTAAAGATTTAGAAAAAGAACAAAAAGTTAGCTCTTTTACAAAATGTGTTTTACCTTTTGAAATATGGACTGATACTCGGTTTATTCCGCAATTGTTGTTTAAGTGCCTTCTATGTACAGTACACGATAGTTAGGAATAATATAATTCTTTACATGTGAAACCATGAATTCTCTTTTAATAAAAAGTAACTTTTACACTAAAAAAAAGACTTTCTTGACCAATTTTCTTGACTATTGTGTTAATTTTTTTTTTTTTCTCGATGCGCGGGCCTCCCACTGTTGTGGCCTCTCCCATTGCGGAGCACAGGCTCCAGACGCGCAGGCTCAGCAGCCATGGCTCACGGGCCCAGCCGCTCCGCGGCATGTAGGATCTTCCCAGACCAGGGCACGAATCTGTGTCCCCTGCATCGGCAGGCGGACTCTCAACCACTGCTCCACTGTGTTAATTTTTTAATCTGCTTGCCATGGCCTAACTATGTTATAGGTGAACAGTTATAGTCACATGTTTCTGATAACTGGATGCAACCCTCCACCCCCTTAAACAAGATGAGTATATTTTTGTAATTTGCTGTAGCAGCTTGCTGTGTAGGATTTAGACCAGAAACTTAAATTTTACATAACAGTAGCAGTGAGACCCCCCTGCTAGTAAACTGGTCCAACAGAGATAGACATTTGACACCAAAGATGTTAACAGATCAGATGTTGATACAGTTGTATCCTAATGTCATAAAGGAAAAAAGGAAGGCAGGATGACTTCTATCACTTTCTCTTTTTAGACTGCATTATAGTAAATGTGAAATGAAAATACAAGTTCAATTAAACATTTATTGAGAAAATGCTATATGTCTACCTTTTAATTTTATTGCTAATAATATTTTACATTCTGTAATAATTATTAGATACCAGAGTGATTTGTCCTTCAGTGTTGTTGACCTGGTGACTTAGCAGAGTGTTTGCCTGTAGGCACAAGTATATGCTAAATTCCGAACAGCCATCGGGCATCCATCGCTAAAAGTGCCTTCCAACAAGCAGACGGCCAATGGGTTTGAAGTACGTGAGGGTGACTGAGATTTTTGGTGTGCGTGAACATTCCTTGTCAGTTTTATGGAGACTTGCAATATGTTAAACAAATGAATTAACAACAGGAGAAGGAACTACACTAATCTTACCTGGTCCGTGGCCGTCCTACTGGCTTCTCCTTACCTGACACCTCTTCATGATTCTAATCCAAGATTTGGCTCAAAGAAAAGGCTTCAAGTCACCTACTTTGGGATCTGAGCCCAGTGAAATGATAGGCACCCACTGTTTTGATTGCATCTTTCCCTAACCAAATCTCTGGGCATTCTTGTAGCTTGACAGTAAATTCTGTGAACTGCTGCATCCTCTAAAGATTGAGTGTAGCTTTATTGCAGACAGAATTCAGAAGTTCTGTTGTTCATCTGAGACATACACCCCAGAAACAGCCCTTCCTTTTTGTATTAAGCAGTAACCCCCTAACATTAAATGAGTCAGTGTCTTCTTCAGTAAAATTTTCCCCCAGAGTTTAGTAGAAAGAAGCAGTTGTCTACACATACGTATACACCAGCCATCTACAAATATATATATATATATATATATATATATATATATATTTGAGTTTACATTGTATTCCCTTGTTAAGTATGTTAGATGCCAATAAACCTTTCTTATTTTAGGTTTGCGAAAAATATTGGAGAAAGAACCATGTCTTAGTCTCTCAGAAGCTATTCTCTTCCTTTCTTCTATTTTCCTTTACAATAAAGTAAAAAAACAAACTTTAGTCCTCCAGCTCCTGTGTTAATGTAAATTTTTCATTTGTTGAAAACTTCAGATTTCGCCCCTAAGCACATCTGGTTTTGAACTGAACATGAAATCATTAAACGAATGGTGGGTTCGTCCAAGTGGCTGAAATGGTTCACTCCTATCTGAATATGTTGGCTTTGAGAACTGTGGGGGTTTTTTTCCCCCCAATTTCTATCTCCTACTCAAATGGTATTAATAGTTGCACTTATGTAATGTCTGTGTTGTGTGTGTGTTTTTAATCTCTACTTAGGTTGACCTGACAGTTCAAGAAAAGGAGAAATATCTTAACGTGTCTCGCTGGTTTTGTCACATTCAGCATTATCCAGGCATCAGGCAACATCTGTCTAGTGTTGTCTTCATCAAGAACAGACTGTATACTAATTCCCACTAGAAGCCATCTGCGCTGTACAGAAGAGTGATTAAGATATTTTAAATGGAAAGTGTATTCTGGACCAGAGGACTGACATGAATTGATAGGCAGCCATTCTTTATTCATTGAAGTTGGTAGAATTTTTAAATTATAAACTTGTGTCCCAACATTTTATTTGTTCTTTAGTTGAAATTTTGCAGTTTTTTTAATGTAAAACTTCAAATGCTATCAAAACTTGAGTTGAGATCAAGGTATCAATTATCTTATTTTTAGAGATGAAATTTATTTTAATAAAAGTTGCAAATCAGTGGCTTAATCTTAAAAAAATAGTCATTCCGATGGTTGACATATTTGGCTATTTATTGACCTCTTTCATCTTATAAATTAATTTTCCCCTTCTGAATATTTATAGTAGTTTGCTTTTTAAGAACTAGGGTAAATTGTGCCAAGGAGACAAAAAAGGGAAGACAGATGGATTTGTTTTCAAATATTTATGTGAGCCAGTAAACGTGGTTGAAAAATTGAAAAAGTCATTTTTTTGTTTGTTTCTTTTCTGTTGTCGGTATTCATTGAGGTGAAACTACTGCACTGCCCTAGAGGGAAGTGGAATAAAACACATTCCCTCGAATTCATGGTTCTTTTGTTGTCTTTGGGCTCATTGGAATATGCAGTAGCTAAAAAGCAATGGGAAATTCCCACTATCCCACTAATTTTGGACTTGGTAACTACTAGATTTTTCTAAACTAAAAACCAACATAGAAAGGCTGCTGTTGACATTCTGTGTAAAGAACGAAGACTCATACTGTATTAAAACAAACCTATACAGTTTATAACTCTTAGTGGCTGAGTAAATAAATAATCAATGATTGAGCGCTAAAGAACTTATATTTACAAATAATAGGAAAAATTGTCTTTGAGCACTTCACTGTTAATGCTGTGCAACATTTTGGTGCTGACTCTGAGTCTCAGTAGAGTACAGTTCAAAGCTCAAGTGCAAAGAGCAGAGACTTGGGAAGTGTCCATCCCTTTGGCCCAGTCCTGCTTTGATCACATACTAGCTGAATGCATGACCTAAAACAAATCAGTTAACCATATTAATCTCTAAACATAAAAATAAAATGTAAAAGTAAAGATAACTCTAAACGTTGAGGATTTGTGGAGACAAACATACGTGAAAAAGCCTAACATACAGCCCATGGCTGTCAGTAAAGGTTTCTCTTTGTAAGAGGCCCCCCACTCCCGCTTTTGTTCTTCATGTTACTGAGTCAAGAGATTTAATAGGCCAAGAGTATTGAGTATATTGTAATAGATCAAGACAATTTTTACAGGATTGGATTTCACAATTCATTGCTATTGGGAGCATTTTTAATTTTTACAAAGTAGCCTTTATATTAGAAACTCTGGACTTGTATTTGCATGTTCAGAGACTAAAGGGCTCAAGTTCCCCTTGGGAGTTAGTACATGTGCCACAGAGGCAGGCCCAGTCTGACTTCTCATGCATGCCGCTGCCCCAGCTGGGTCTGCTGTAAGGCTTCCACCTTAAAGTCCACTGCTGCAAATTACTCCTTCCCTTAACACTTCTCTGGTCTCCCCTGGACCGGGGAGGTAAGCAGGATAGACAGGATAGGCAAGAGATGGGCTAGCCAGTCCTCCCGTCCCAGCCATTTCACTCTTTTCCTTCAGTGTAGGTCAGCTGTGAGGAAGCGGGGGACAGAGGATACCGGACACCTCTTTGCCAAATGTATCCTCTTCCCACTTCCACATGGTGAGTCTTTTTTTTTTTTTGGCCACGCCCCGTGGCTTGCCGGATCTTAGTTCCCTGACCAGGGATTGAACCCAGGCCCACGGCAGTGAAAGCGCCATGTCCTAACCACTGGACCACCAGGGAAGTCCCCCTTGTGAATCTTATATCTGCTAGTCAGTTCTTCATTGCAGAGCATATCATTGCTTCAATAGGTTATCACCTACTACGTGCCAGGATGATCTTGGAAGATGCAGGGGTGGCAGAAAGAGAAAATCCTGGCTCCCGTAGGCAAAGGTTAGATAAGGTTAGATGTTCTCAGCGTCTAAATCGAAACAGTTCATTTCCCCTTAGAAAGGCTGCGGGGCGTCCTGGGTCATTTCCGTCAGGTACTTCTCTACCTGAAATGCCCTTTCTTTCTCACTTGATGACCTCTTCAGTATTCAACTTTGTCGTGTCCTGGAAGTCAAGTCCACGCTGACCAACCCACCTCCCCCTGCCTCCCATCTGGCACTGACGTCATTGTGCTATTTTTGATCACTAGTCTCTTCCACCAGATGTTTAATTCCTTGGGAGCAGAGACTGTCTTTTCGCAGCTGTCCAAACAATAACTGTCACATAACAGTAAATGCTTGATGTGTGTTGAAAGAATGTAGTATTAAGTGCATTTTGAGCTAACCAAGAAAAGTGTGTGAATTGCAATTAGGTACAGGTGTATAGCAGAAAAACCACATAACATTAAACTGGGTTGTTTCTTATGTGAAAGAAGACAGTCCACAGTTGGCATTAGGCATCTAGCTGCTTTCCACTTGAAGGACCTTTCTGGGAAGCCCTATTCAGCAAAATTATTTACATGTCTTTGGCCATCCCAGCTGGGAGAAAGGCCAGAAGTGGAGTCCTTTAGCACACACATTGCCAGCCAGAACAAAACTTGTGCTATGAATGAGGAAGAAGGAAGAAAGGATACAGCTAGGTAGGCAGCTAGCTATCTCTATCACGGTAAGTAGTGTTTAAGTGGGAAAATACTTTCTGAATGCTAAATAATCCAGTTGTAAAATAATTTTTGTGAGTAAATTGTTGACATTCCATGGATCATCAGTTTGCAAAGAATTCGAATACCATAGAATAAATACTTTTCACTGATCACGGTTATTCAAGGTTCACAAGCTATTTTAGGATCCTGCAATACTGAGTTATGAGGATCTGTTAATGCACTTTTAATAACAGCGCTAACAGCTAACACTTCTTGAGCGTTCAGTATGTGTTCGGCACCACTCTTACGTGTTTTAAGTGAATTCACTCCTTTAATTCTTATCCCCTTTTGCCAGATAATGAAACTGAGGCACAGATTGGTTAAGGAACTTCCCCGGGTCACAGCCAGTATCCAGGGGTTGGGATTCAGTCGAGTGTCTGGCTCAAACTCAGTCTGTAAGCACCAGTGTGCCTGGCAACTTCTGCTTAACCAACTTGTGAAATTCGTTTTTGCCAACCTTAGAAAAAGCTGCCCTAGGCATTGGATAAAACAAAAGTGTACATAACTTTGAGAATAAATTAGATGTTTCCACAATTCTGGATATACTAAAAATGCCTGACTCGTACACTTTAAATGGGTAAATTTTGTGATATGTGAATTATAGCTTAATAAAGCAGGCTTTTGCTGTTGTTTTTGGCTGCACCACGTGGCATGTGGGATCTTAGTTCCCCAACCAGGGATCCAACCCACACCCCTGCATTGGAAGTGCAGAGTCTTAACCACTGGACCGCAAAGGAAGTCCTAAAGCAGCTTGCTTGCTTGCTTCCTTCCTTCCTTCCTTCCTTCCTTTCTCGCTCTCTCTCTCCCTCCCTCCCTCTCTCTCTCTCTCTTTCTTTCTTTCTTTTTGAGTCAAATACATTAGCCTTACCGTATATTAATTACGAGACCTTGGATAAGTCACTGCATGTGAAATTCCTCTTATGAAACAGATGAAGATGACTGATCTCATTTAATTTGCAATAAGAAGGTATAAAAATTACCTAGCACAGTGCCTGGCACACAGAAAGTGATCAGTGAAGGACAAACTGCTATGGAAGATTGTAGAATCATAACCCACAATTTTGTAAAGTCAAATTCTTAACTAATCCATAAGCCTCTTCCCACCAGCCATCTCTGAGGCACCTGCTCAACAAGAGCAGATAAGATAACTAGGCAGAGCATCTTGTGGTTTTAATATTTAGTTTATTTACTTTGGCTGCGCCAGTCTTAGTTGCAGCATGCAGGATCTAGTTCCCTGATCAGGGATTGAACCCGGGCCCTCTGCATTGGGAGCACGGAGTCTTACCCGCTGGACTGCCAGGGAAGTACCCATCTTGTGATTTTGGTAAAACATGAATCCATTGTATTACTCACCAGCTTAAAAATCTCTGGTCCTCACATCTTTCAAGCCATTGATAAAAGGGAGCATACTATTTTTCTTTTTCTTTTTTTTTTCCCTAAAAGATCAACGAAACTCCTCTAAAATAAAGTGTATGCCGTTCCTTCTGAAAAGCAGATGCCCCTTTTCACCATTTCCTTTCTGTAATTCCCAGAAGCCTAGAGCACTCATCATTCAGTAATCCCTCTAGGGCTTCCCTGGTGGCGCAGTGGTTAGGAATCCGCCTGCCAATGCAGGGGACACGGGTTCGAGCCCTGGTCTGGGAATATCCCACATGCCGCGGAGCAACTAAGCCTGCGAGCCACAACTATTGAGCCCGTGTGCCACAACTACTGAAGTCCGCGCGCCTAGAGCCCGTGCTCTGCAACAAGAGAAGCCACTGCAGTGAGAAACCCACTCGCTACAACTAGAGAAAGCCCATGCACAGCAACAAAGACCCAATACAGCCAAAACTAAAATAAATTTTTTTAAATTAATAAATTTAATAATCCCTCTACATTCAGTATCTTGTAATAACCTATAATGAAAAAGAATATATGTGTATGTATAACTGAATCACTTTGTTGTACACCAGAATCTAACACAACATAGTAAATCAACTACACTTCAATTTTTAAAAAAATAGCCCTCAAATATTTCTTTAGCACCTACTGTGTGTCGACAGTCGACTAGGCCCTGTGGACAACACCAGGTACACACTTGCCCTCATAGGGTTTCCAATCCAATGGTCTGTAAACAGATTCCTGAAACAGCAGGTAAAGCATCCTTGGGAAGGCAACCAGCTGCTCAGCATTCTTTGAAAGTAAATAAAAATAATCAGATACCATTTAATGAGTGTCTACTGTGTCTGGGCTGTGTACCAGACACTTTACAACCTTCACATTATCTCATGTTACTTTTGGAGGTAGGGCAGAGGCAGAGACTAACCCACATGCTGACCACCCAGTTAGACCACGGCTGGAGTGAATGGGAACTGTACAACTGCAGAATTGCAGGACATCACCCGTCACCATTTTATGCACTGGGGTTTGATTTGACGGCCGTGACTAAGTACTGGCCCTGTCTCCCTACGCCCTGTGCAACTTTCAAGAACAGGTAAAAAATTCCAAGAAGGGAAGGATCATTCTTCAGTCGAGGATCCACAAATTTTCCACTAATTACAATAAATAATGGTTTTAAACCAAATAGAGGGGAATTCCCCAGGGTCCAGTGGTTAGGACACTGCAGTGGAGGGCCTGGGTTCAATCCCTGGTTGGGGAACTAAGATCCCACAAGCCACGGGGCTGCCCCCAAAATAAAAATCAATAAGTAAACAAATAGAAATAATAGAACTGGAAGCAGTATCAAAAGGCCATTTGTGGGACATCCCTGGTGGCCCAGTGGTTAAGACTGCACACTTCCAGTGCAGGGGGTGTGGGTTCGATCCCTGGTCAGGGAACTAGGTCCCGCATGCATGCCGCAACTAAGACCCAGCACAGCCAAATAAATAAATATTTAAAAAAAAAAAAAAAAGGCCGTTTGTCTTTTGGCCCACTTATACCCAAAGCATCCAAGATGTCACGAAGTGATTTGTGGAGTTCCGTCACAAGATGGTAGAAAAAGTGACCTAACTTAAACTCTCCTCCATCCCCATCCAGATTCAGCATAACATTACTGCATGGAGGTTTTTAACAGATGTGTGGGCAAGCTCATTTTCACTCCCTGTTAAGCATATAGGTCCCCCATTGGCTCCCCCAAGTTAAACCTGAATCCATAGTTACCACAGTCTGTAATGGGCACATTAGGTTTCCCGCAGGGACCAAGGTAGGAAGGTAGGAGTGGAGAGAATGGGCAGATCACCCGCTGCTGGTGCGTCGTGTGAGAGCCCTGCTAAAAGTCCTTCCAGCATAGCTTCAAGACGTGTTGATAAAAATTTAAGCAGAGATATTGTTAGGAAAGAATAGAACTCTATTGCAATCAGGTACACGTACATCACACCGAGAGATAAAATACACAACTCTTGACGAGGAGTCAAATTAGAATGATTGTGAAGTACAGCTTTTTCATTTATGTATGTTTTTTTCTATCATTTCACTTCATTCCTTTAAAAAAAAAAGTCAGATGTTACACAAACTTTAATATTAATCTAGCTTTGGCAGAGATGTGGTGGTTTTGTGGATTCGAGCATTTAGCTTTTTAGCTCCAGAGAGTGATATTTCTTCTTTCTCTCCATAATGAGATAACCTGCTTCTACCCATTACCAGGGCACTAAATTTGAAATTCTCCATACGCCTGAGTAGGCTGCTACATATCTGGCCATCTTAATTTTAGTCTTGATTTATTGAAGCTGAATTACATTCCCAACTCTTCCTGGAGCTCTGGGTGAATTTTATTGAAAAAGCAGTGAGGAGAAATTTGCTATCATATATCGCCCTTGCTGGCCAGAGCTTTTCGATACACAAGGGGCTCTATCTGCTCCATGTCTTGTATGCTGGATTTATAACACTGAAGCCCAGCTCTAGGGTTACATACAGGCGTATCAGAGATGAGATGGGGAATTTGATTTTGTAATAATATTACTTGTTGCTGGAGCCCATATTCCTGCAGGCTCTTCCTTTATTCTCCCTGCCGCCGATGAATAAAACTAATTCCAACTGCTACCTTATCTAGTAAAACTCATCTTTCACTTACGAGAGAGGCCAAAAGAAGGGAGACAGGAAGTCAGGAGAATTTGAGATGCTGGTCATTTTTGCTATTATGTCTCAAGGGTTTCTTCTTCCGTTATTGTGATTCCTTTAGGAATATTTTCATCTTTTAAACTTTCATTTCTTTGTGGGGAGAATGAAAGCGTCACATGTCTTCCAGCCTGGCGAGTTTATTTGATGGCTCATCTGTGCTGTCTGTTCCACTTCAGAGAGGCTGGGTCCCTAGGGCTAGCCAGTTGTATTAGAGATCCTGCGGACTTGGCTTGCCATTTCTGCTAAGGGTCATCTGTCCTCGCGGTCTTGCCATGGATAATTTTTGCCTTCCCGAACAACATCTGCTTGAGAAATTTGTGCCTGGCAGGCCTGTCTGTCCAAGTGAAGCTTGAAATACAGTAGCCACACAACTAACCTGACAGCATCGCTCTGCACAGCAGGGCCCCGGGCCTGCTTTGACCAAGACCACAAACTTCCAGCCATCTGATTACAAATTCCAGAGTTTCTTCGGTGCAGTCCATGAACCAGTCTGTTCATGCAACGTGGGTTATCCTTCCTCCACTGCCCCAGTTTTCCCAATCTCCTGCAACACACACACACACACACAGATACACACACACCCTTATCTTAAAAACCCTTAGAAATGCTTAACCCTCTGGTTGACCTTACCAGTTCCTGACTGTTCGGCACTTGACTTGATCCCTGAGACTTAGATGAAAGAAATGTAGAGCTGACTGTCATTGTCTGAAGTTTGAGGCATGTGTGACAGACATTACATGAAAGCAGTGGTTCTCAGACTTGAGCATGAGTGGTAATCACCTGAGGCTTCTCAAAACACAGATTGCTGGGTCCCCGTTGGAGTTTCTGATTCAAGAGGTCTGGTGTGGTGACCCCACCATGAGAACCATTATACTACACCTGTCCAAAGCTTGGGTGATGATCAGACACAGAGCAGCTGCACTCATCCAAAAACTCTTGCTCCTGTCTTTTTGCATAGCTAAGTCCAATTTTCTGGAGGTGGGCCTAGCCTGGTGATGGAGCATCCTGAGTTCTGATTGGTTGGCTCTGTCCCAGGAGTTTCTCTCTGTAGCAGCTCTCGCGGGAAAGCACTGCATGTTCTCCAAGTGATGGAGCTACACTGGAAGCAGCTCTAAGAAGCATCAAGCAGGATTCAGTCCAAGAAGGATCAGTCCAGGACTGTAAAGTCGTTGCCTAGTCTCTGCCAATGCCAATACCCAGCGCGTTATTTCATACCACACAGCCTCTGGGCTTAGCATGCCAGAGGCATTTCCAAAACTTCATATGATTAACACATAGTAATATTGAGTATTTTACCCCAAAAGACTGTCTAATCTTTTCCCCTCCTTTATTTTCATCAGTTTCTTCCATTTTTAATTTTTTAACCCACTTCAAAAATAGGTTAGACAGGGCTTCCCTGGTGGGGCAGTGGTTGAGAGTCTGCCTGCCAATGCAGGGGACACGGGTTCGTGCCCCGGTCCAGGAAGATCCCACATGCCGCGGAGCGGCTGGGCCCGTGAGCCATGGCCGCTGAGCCTGCGCGTCCCGAGCCTGTGCTCCGCAACGGGAGAGGCCACAACAGTGAGAGGCCCGCGTACCGCAAAAAAAAAAAAAAAAAAAAATAGGTTAGACAAAAAAGGATAAACAGTAACGCCAATAGAAAATATGCAGAGGAAATCTCATGAAGTGGATTTGATAAAAAGCAAAATAAATTTAGGAGCGCACTCCCGCAGCTATGCTTATCCTTCATGGGCTTACACTAAGAAATGAGTTTTAATGTTGTTCTCAAGAGGCATGTAATTAAATACACATTTTATTTTTATTTTCTAAGGTTCAATAAGGAGTTAGCAAATAATTTACCCTGAAGTCAGAAATTTACTTCTTCTAAATTAGCATTATTTCCATGTTTTAGATGCCTTAACTCTCAAGAAGCACAATAATTGGCAAAATCCCTTTACCATTCCTTGTTTTAGAAGTGTCTGATACTGAGTCTCTGAAAAAGGATCAAGCACAGAGCTCTGTGCAGGGGAGAAGAGCTACTCTTAAAACAGGAGAAGTGCTTTGTGTATGATCCCAGTTAGGTGATGTTTTTGAAATGACAACGATTTAGAAATGGAGGGTACATCATAGGTTGCCAGGGGATGGCGTAGGGCAGGGAGGAAGGTGGGTGTGGTTACAAAAAGGTGCCAAGGGGGATCTTTATGGCTCTGGAGCTGTGCAATATCTTGACTGTGCTGACAGGTACATAAACCTACACATGTGATAAAATTATACAGGACATAATACACACACACAATGAGTACAGGTAAAACTAGGGAAATCTAAATAAGATTGATGAACTGTATCAATGTCAATATCTTGGTTATGATATTCACATTTACAAAATGTTACCAGTGGAGGGAAATCAGGCAAAGTGTATGACGAATCTCTGTATTATGTCTTACAACTGTATGAGAATCTACAATTATCTCAATAAAAGTTTTATTTAAATAATACAGGAAACGTCTTATCAATCCAGAGACAACTAGAGATAACACAAGCCCTTCAGGGAGATTCCACGGGTCAAAGAGCAAGGACACAGAGCAGCCCGGACCCCAGCCCAAGGTATCTGTCAGGAGGGCTCTGCCACTGGAACTTTTCTTTCAGTTGCTCTTTGCTGTCTGAGCTGCAGTTGAAAGATTTGTGTATAAGAGGAGAAAGAAACAGAGGTGTACTCTGGACCTGACCATCCCAGAGAACAACGCAACGCAGTGCTGGGAGGAAGAAAACAATCAAACAGCTGGAACGTGTATCTACAGGCTGTAAGCAACAGAATTGCAGGAAAGTCATTGCATAGGGATTTAATATTGTCCCCTCTGGTAGATGTTGCCTCCGTGAGGGGAGGAAAAGGCTGGGTCAGCGCTATATCCCAGCCCTTAGCACTGCGCTTGGCACACGGAAAGTGCTCAATCCATATTTGTTAAACGTGTTTGAATGAGGAAATGAAAAGGCCAGTTAGAGGTAGTATGGCTTCCCTCTTCCTTCTCTCCACATCACCCTCCCCTACTTCCTCCTTATCCACCACCTACACTTAAACACGTACGCAGGGACCAGGTTGTTTCTGCCCCAAACCAGCTGGGCATTTAGCCTCTCTATGCTTCAGCCTCTTCACCTGTCAAATGAGGAGAATAATAATGCTACCAACTTCAGAGGACTGCCGTGAGCCCTAACTGGGTCAGCACGTGCAGAGCACTTACAACATTAGCTGGCCTGTCATAAGTGCCATGTAAGTGTTTGTTCAATTGCAGCAAGTTCTGACACTGACTCCCAGAGTTAGCCCAGACCTCATAGACTCCAGAAGGCTCCACAGCTCTGGCGGTTCCCAGGCCACCTGAGCTTCTGGCCAGCTGTCTACAAATGTCAGGAGGTCTCACTTTACCCTTTCAGGTTCAGTAATTCGCTAGAATGACTCACAGAACTAAGGAAAGTGCTGGGCTTATGATTACAATTTTATTGTGAATGATACAAATCAAGACCAGCCAAATGAACAGATGCATAGGGCGAGGTCTGGGAGGGTCCCAAACGCTAAGCTTCTGGGTCCTCAGTTTGCCTCACCCTCTTGGCACATTAAAGTACGGCTACCAACCAGGAAGGTCACCCGGGCTGTCCGGAAGGTTTTTACTGGGGTTGCACTGTGAAGACATGGTTGATGTATCATTGCCTGAATGACTGAACTCAATCCCCAGCCCGCTCTCCTCGCCAGAAGTCAAGCTGATATTACATGGCTCAAAGCCTCAACCCTTTAATCACGTGGTGGTCTTTCATGCATGGCCAGCCCCCATCCTGGAACCATCCAGGGACCCACGTGAGTGAGCGCTTTAGCATAACCTCCGGCCCACCAAGAATAACAAAGCCACTCCCCTCACTTGGGAAATTCCAAGGACTTAGAGGTTATCTTCCAGGAACCAGGGATACGGATCAGCCAAGTTCTTTATTATACAACAAAAATAAAGTAGATTCAATTCATTGAACAGGCAGAAGGGGCAAGGAAAACATTCCAGGAAGGGGGTGTCTAAAAACAAAGAGGCAGGGCTTCCCTGGTGGCGCAGTGATTGAAAGTCCGCCTGCCGATGCAGGGGACAAGGGTTCGTGCCCCGGTCCGGGAAGATCCCACATGCCGTGGAGCGGCTGGACCCGTGAGCCATGGCCGCTGAGCCTGCGCGTCCGGAGCCTGTGCTCCGCAACGGGAGAGGCCACAACGGTGAGAGCCCCGCGTACCGCAAAAAAAAAAAAGAAAGAGGCAGAAATAATGTCTGGCACAGTCATGACACAGTGGAGAGACCACATCGCCACCCCACCCCACCCCCAGCTGATGGAGCTCTGCTGTTTTAGAATGCACCAGCCTTGAAGTCCATAGACCAGGGCTCTGACCATGGTTCTGCTATTTGATAACTATGGTACCATGTTGTGGGAGTACATTTACAGATCATTGTAAGCCATGTGAAATCCTTTCTATAAGAGGTGGGCATAATTTACACACACACACCTACCTTAGTGGATTAAAACAACAAAAATTTATTATTTCTCACAGTGAAACTGCACAATTCAGATTGGGACGTGGAACCCACTGTCTTTTAATTGAAATCACACACCTGGTCTCAGGACTTAATGAAGCTCAGGTTCTTTATGTCTCAGCATAGAAAGAATTCAGTGAGAGACAAAGTGATAGGTAAGAAATGAATTTGTTTACGGAGATACACATTCCATAGAATGCGGGCTGTCTCAAACGGCTGGAGTGGCCCTGGGAGAAACACATTTCACAGACAGTGTGGGGCATCTCAGAAGGCGAGAGGCCCCAAAATATGGGGTGGTTAGTTTTTATGGGCTGGGTAATTTCATAGGCTAATGAGTGGGAGGATTATTCCAACTATTTTGGAGAAGGGGCGGGGATTTCCAGGACTTGGGCCACCGCCCACTTTTTGGCCCTTTATAGTCAGCCTCAGAAGTGTCATGGCGCTGGTGCGTGTGTCATTTACCTGATGTATTACAATGAGCGTATAATGAGACTCAAGGTCCCCTGGAAGTCGAATCTTCCGCCGTCTTTGACCTAATGGTTTCTAGCCAGTTTTTGTCATATCCTCAGCGGCTATGTCATTCTTTTTTTTTTTTCTTTTTGCAGTACGCGGTCCTCTCACTGTTGTGGCCTCTCCCGTTGCGGAGCACAGGCTCTGGACACGCAGGCTCAGCGGCCATGGCTCACGGGACCAGCCGCTCCGCGGCATATGGGATCTTCCCAGACCGAGGCAGGAACCCGTGTCCCCTGCATCGGCAGGTGGACTCTCAACCACTGCGCCACCAGGGAAGCCCTATGTCATTCTTTTAGAGGTTGTGCCCTGCCCCCTTCCCTCCTGTTTCCATAACACTGTGGGTTGGTTAAGCAGTTTTCTGGCTTCATGTGGTGGTATCCACTCCACTGCAGTTCATGGGACTGCATTCAGCTGGCTGATGGCTGGGCTGAAAGACCCAAGAAGGCCTCCCTCACACTTGGCTGCTAGGGGGCCTCCGTTCTCACCTATAAAGCCTCTCTCTACAGGGGATGTCTCATCTTCCCGTGCTTCTCCACAGCACGGCCTCTCCCCAGCAGGACAGCCTAGACTTCCTGACAGAAGCAAAAGCAGAAGCTGCCAGGTGACTTAAGGCCCACCATGTTCTACCCATCAAAGCAAGTCACAAGGTCAGTTCAGACTCCAGGGGAGGGGAGGGGAAACAAACTCCGTCTCTTGATGGGCAGGAAGGGAGGAAACATCGCAGCCATCTTAGAGACTCTCCCACATTCTCTGATCCTTAGCTTCTGTATCTGAAAATGGGTATTTTAATATTTATCCTAACTAGAATAATGAGAAAATGGTATGTTATGTGTGATGACATTTTATAAATTGTAAAGCGCCAAACACGTGCAAGACATTATAGTGGTGGCAAATAAAGGTGAATTGGGAGAAAGAGATTATACAGGGCTTTAAAAGGAGATAAA
Organism: Monodon monoceros; assembly: GCF_005190385.1. Lineage (NCBI taxonomy): Eukaryota > Metazoa > Chordata > Mammalia > Artiodactyla > Monodontidae > Monodon > Monodon monoceros. The sequence goes on along the minus strand of NW_021703780.1, from coordinate 6,677,117 downwards.
GGTTATTGAAATAGTATTTATTGAGCATTTGCTGTGCCAAGCACTGTTCTAAGTACTTTACAGGTATTAACTTCTTTAATCATCACAACTTTATAATATGGATATCTTATTGCTATTCTGTAGAAAAGGAACATCAGGCAAGTGGCACAGTCAGAATTTGAACCCAGTTCTGTCTGATTCCAAAGTCTTAACTACTAAACCTGGAATTTGTAAGGCCGGCAGGTCCGGGGAAGGGCCCAGGGAGCCAGAAGGAACCCCCGCCAAAGTGACTGATGCAACCGACACCTGACATTGCCACACCACTCGGCCCCAGTCTTCCCGCTCCCCGAGGGGCGGAACCAACGGCTCTGAGGCTGATGCAACCGACACCTGACATTGCCACAACACCCGGGAGATTACCAAGAAAGGGTTGCTTCACACAGCAAGACCTCCCCTGCATCCACCCCTATACATTTTGTTAGCGCCCGCACCCGGGCGCGACTTCTCTGGCCCCTTTCTCTCGGACCAGTGAACCTCGCCCTGGAGCGTTCCCAAATAAAGCTTGTTTAAGCTCTCCTCCGTTTTTGGTGCCGTTCCTTACAGAATTCTTACATCATAATCAACTCGCAATTGGGTACGGGGAGGTAGCATGTACCCCAGAGCTACTGAAACAGAATCTGGGGAGGCAGAACCCAGAATCTGCAACTTTAACAGCCATGTTAATGTGGGAGAACTATCAATCTCACTGTACTAGAGGGAGCCTGAAGCCAAATCTGGCTTCTGTACCCCGACACCAAATTAAATCTTGGAGACAGAGTTTTGGGTGAAGTAGAAGAGAATAGCTTTATTGCTTTGCCACGCAAAGGAGGCGCCACGCAAAGGAGGCCACAGCAGACCCCTGCTTTCAAAACTGTGTATCCCAATCTAGAGGGGATAGTGAGAAGTTTTATAGTAATGATTCAAAGAGGGCGTGATCAGCTCGTGGACATTCTTCTGATTGGTTGGTGGGGAAGTAAGTGGGAGTCAGCATCGTCAACCTTCTGGTTCTAACCGGTCTGGGGTCACCGTGCTTATTATGGTTAATTTCTCCCACCTGGTAGGGGTTTCAGTATCTGAAAAGATATTATGTATCCCTGCCCCAAGGCTGCACTATTTTTTTTTTTTTTTTTTTTTTTGGCCACACTGTGTGGCTTGCAGGATCTTAGTTCCCAGACCAGGGGAACCTGGGATTGAACCCCAGGCCACTGAAGTGAAAGCACTGAGTCCTATCCACTGGACCATTAATGAACTTCTGACGCTACTGTTTCTTTTCACTGTTCCTCCCTTGTCTCCGCATCCCCGCCCTTCCCTAATTAGCAACTGTTTGAACCTGCTAGTTGGAACTCTGGGAAGGTCATGGAGGCTGAATGAAGCCTATTTTCTGTAATCGAGTAATGAGGGACACAGAATTTTGTGCCCAGGAGCCCCACAGTGTCCTGCTCAGTATCAAGTCTTCCCAGGTTTTTCAGTAGTTCAAAGAAACTAAGAAGCCAAGCTTAGAGAAGATTTAGTCTGGCAGATGCAGAAGAAAACTTGAATACGAAAAGTGCCTAGAAGTGGGGAGGATAAGGAGGGGCTTTAAAAATAACTACGTTTTCTAGAGGTTAATGCCAAAGCGAGGGAAATAAAAGGTTAGAAGCCGGACCCAATAACATACAATTAACCAAGTTCACATTCTATTTATGAATTCATCTATTTTATGCCTCTTTGTTATTCCTGTGCTGGAAAACCCCAAGTTCCATCTTCACCGCACCCTGCATGACTTACACAACATTTCAGTTCTGAAGACAAAATACACCTCCTCTGGGAAGTCGTTCCTGGCCACCTCCTGCCCCCAGGCGTCCCACACATGTGCTGCACTTAACTCCATCCTATCATATACAAGGCCCTAGACTGTAAATGTTGGTGACTTGAGACCCTTGAGGGTAAGGACAGTGCAGGAAGAGAGGAGGGAGAAGGGAGTGATTAAGAGATGATTCTTAGAAAAAACCGCTGGGTGAACACAGGAGATGGAGGAGTCACTGAAAAGTTGCACCGTCTGTCGTTTGAACAGGCACAAATATTAACGCAAGTTCATGTGCCCGACGAAACGTCGGCGTTTGGAGCAGAGAAAGGTTTATTGCAAGGCCATGCAAGGAGACAAGGTGGCTCATGTCCTAAAAAGCCTCCTGCACTCTGAAGGGTTTCGGCAAAGCATTTTTAAAGGCCAAGTGCAAGGTGGGGGGAGGGGTCTGCAGGCTACGCGATCAGATCATGCACAATACTCTGATTGGCTGATGATGAAGGAACAGGGTGGTGTCACAGGGGTTAACTTTATCAGTCCTTAGGCTCCGGGAGGCCTGGGGCTACATGCTCATAGTCATCAAGTAGTTAACATCTTCCATTTGGTGGGGGTGGGTTCACATCTTCGAAACACCTCAGGAAAATTGCATCAATTACTATTATCTAGGTACTTCAGAGAGGAGCTAAAGGAGAGGCTATGGGGGAAGGCCTGTGCCAGGAAGGGAATGACAGCTTGTTGAGAATACAAGATCAATTCTAAGGAGTTTACCAAACAGTAGCACTAGATGCAAATCTGTTAGCACCAGATTTGTCTCTTCAGGGCTACGAATCAAAGCAGCCTAGCAAATTATGGTCCCTTCCATAATGAGATGCATTTATTTTATCTTAGCCTCTATAACAACTGGTTGAGATTTTGTAAATACAAATGCCAAGAACAGACGTTTTTGCTCTTTACATGGGCATGAATGAGTCTGAGAAGTAATTTGGGAAAATTACTTAATCTCTAATCCTGTTTCTTCTTTTGTTAGAAAGAAATGACAAAACTGTTTCCCGCAGTTGCCATGATGAGCAAATGTGGCAAAGCACGCACGTCAACAACCTCCATTAAATACTGGTGGCAGGTAATAATATAGATAATGTATTTACACCACTATTATTCATATTCATCTATGACTAGATCCCCTCTCCGCCAACCTCTCTAAACCACGATAAATTCCAGCAGGTTTAGGGAGGAATAAATTTACCTCTAACTTTCAGACACCTTCCTATTCCGGCAGCATCTGCCCTAACCCAGCATGGCGGCACCGGCTTCTTCAAGCTCACATCCCTGACCACACCATAGTGGCTTTATAGGAACCGGCCGCTGGGTAGACTCAGCTTCCCCGATGCCCTTTGATGACGCCTAAACCCCGCGCGGGGAAAGCTGACTGTGTAGGTTTGCGCAGGCGCAGCGCGGCCGCGGGTGGGCGGAGCTGGCCGGGATGAGCGGCGGAGGGACGGAGACCCCCGTGGTTTGTGAGGCCGCCTCGGGCGGCGGCGGCGGCGGCGGCGGCGGCGGCGGCGGCAAGAAGAAGGACTCGCTGGGGACCGCGGGGTCGCCAGCCCACCTCATTATCAAGGGTACGGAGTACTAGAGTTCTCGGCCCGGTGGTCCCAGCGCAGCCCCACCTCCGGCGGCGTCCTCTGACCCGGGGCCGAGCCCCAGGTCGACCCCCGGCTCCCGGGCGGCCTGGCGTTTGCGGTGGGGCGGTAGGTGGGTGGGTGGGGGAGGGGTCTGCGCATTGGCGCCTGTTTCCCCGCGCCAGGTGCCTCCCAGTAACAGCAAACCGCCCTAGCCCCTCCTGCTTCCTCGTAGAAGCCGCAGCCGAGAGCCGTCGGGCTGCCCTCTCCCCTCCCCCAGCCCGGGACCCTGCGTGGAGCTGCCGTGGACGCGGGCTCGCGACCCACGTGTGATGCCCTGAGCTTGGGGGTCGGGAAGAGCCCGCGCACCCAGGCAGGCCGCTTAGGAGGTGTGTGCCTAGGTCGTTCGCTCTGACCCTGTCTGCTCCTGGGTCGTGCAGGGTGGAAACGAGAGAACATGAAGGCATCTTAAAACATGAAAGGCCCCCAACACGTGTACCGATGTCCACTCGTCCCGTCTGCTTTGAGCTGGGAGAAGGTTACAACCTAGCTACAGCCCGGATTCTCACAGAACCTGAATTGCTTTGATTCTCCAAGCTCTCAACAGCTGTTTCGTGCAGGAAGATCTTTGCCAGTTAAATACCGCACCGCCTCATCCCCGTTCTCTCTTAACCCCTCGCTTCTGCCGGCAGCCCTACTGTCTTGTAGTGTTGAAGCCCTTGTAGGATTCCGGCGCCCCTCAGCGCTGCCCAGGGAATGGCATCCTCGTGTTCATGCCTATTGCACTTTAACCGTATCTGTCAGGTTTGTGTAGAATTCAGGGTGTCTCAAATCTAGTTAGTAGTGTGGGCGTAGTGCATGGGTGTTAGGCCTTAATTATAATTGTTTACATGTGCAATCTTAGTGAACTATTACTTAAATTTTTTTTTAATTACGGTAAAATACATGGAATATAAAGTTTCCCTTAAATATATTTTAGCGTACAATTCAGTGGCATTGGTACGTTTCACGTTGTTGTGAAACCGTCACCACCATCCAGCTCCATAACTATTTCATCTTCCCAAACTGAAGCTGTGTACCCATTGAACACGGACTCCCCAGTCTCCCCTTTCCCCTGCCCCAGCCCCTGGCAGCCACCATTTTGCTTTCTGTTTCTGAATGTGGCTACTTTAGGTACTTCATGTAAGTAAAATCGTGCGTGTGTCAGAATTTCCTTCCTTTTTAAAGCTGAATATGATTCAAATATTTCATTGTATACACACACACACACACACACACACACACACACACACCCCACATTTTGGGTGTACATTCACCCATGGATGGACTCTTGGATTACTTCCCATTTTTGGCCCTGTGAGCATGGATGTACAAATATCAAGTTCTTGCTTTCAGTTGTGTTGGATACATACCCACAGCTGAATTGCTGCATCAAATGATAAATCTGTTTGTAACTTTGTGAGCAGCCACTCTACTGTTTTCCATAGTGGCTGAACCGTTTTACATTCTCACCAACAGTTCACAAGTGTTCCCGTTTCTCCACAACCTAAACAATACTTGTTATTTTCTGTTTCTTTGGTAGTGGCCTTTCTAATGGGTGTGAGGTAGTATCTTGTAGTTTTGTTTTTGTTTTTTAATATTTATTTTGGCTGCGCTAGGTCTTAGTTGCGGCACATGGGATCTAGTTCCCTGACCAGGCATCGAACCCGGGCCCCCTGCCCTGGGAGCTCGGTGTCTTACCCACTGGACCACCAGGGAAGTCCCAGTAACTTGTAGTTTTGATTTGCATTTCCCTAAGGTTAATGATGTTGAACATCTTTTTATGTGCCTACTAGACGTTTGTAAATCTTATTTGGAGGAATGTCTGTTCAGGTCCTTTGCCCATTTTTTAATCAGGTAGTGCGTTTTGTTGTTGTTGAATTATAGGAGGTCTTTTTCTATTCTGGATATTAGCCACTTTACAGCCATGATTTGCATATATTTTCTCCCATTCCGTGGGTTGCCTTTTCACTCTGTTGATTTTGTCCTTTGATGCACAGAAGTTTGTGATTTTGATGTAGTACTTTTGTTTTAATTGAAATACGGTTGATTTACAATATATTAGTTTCAGATGTAGTACTTTCTTTAAAAGAAGGTAAGTCAAAGGAAGTTTTTCAGGTTAATTCAAAACTGAGTTATAATTGAAAATATGTCTAGAACCTCCTTGAGTTTTTTTGTGGAACCATTTACTATTTTCATTATGAAAATCTGTTTTTAGTTCATCTTACTCATTGAAGACTATCGATTGTGAAAATATATGTGTCAAGTTTTATTGCCAGGGTCTAGGGAAAGGGAAATACATAAATAAATGATTGCAATACTTAGGCCCCAGGTCTTTGAGGTTTTCTGGGCTGTGGTTGGCTGTTAGGAGACGGGGAGCTTCCTGGGGCATGGAGTGTCTGACCTGAGTCTTGAAGAATAAAGGGTTAGTAGTTGAGAAAAGAGGGCAAGGATATTTTGGACTTAGTTTGGAAGACCGTGAGCAAAGGTGTGGAGGCCTGAGTCAGCATGGCATGTTTGGGAAACTACACGTGGGAATCAGACCGAAGAAGAATTCTTGCCTTTTAAGGAGATTGGACTTCTTGTTGAATGTTCCATATTGTTATGGACTTCTTGTTGAATGTTCCATATTGTTATGGAACAACAATTAAGTACAAGAGTCATGTGGTTAGATCTGTGTTTTAAATAGAGCACTCAGGCAGGTACAGTGGATCCTCATCTTGCAGGATGCCCATTTGTGAACTTGCCTACTTTATAAAGTGAATTTGTAACTGCAGAATCAGAGAATACAAAGGGCCTGCTGTCCTGCAGAGAAGCAGAATTGACTGTACATGGAGTGGGTTGAAGAGGGGTGTGACTCACTCTGTTGAAACAGTCCAAGACAAGCAAGGATGGAACAGAAGGGATGGATTTGAGAAGCAGTGAGGTAACAATGGTGACGATGTGGGTGTTACCAGAAAAATTGACTCTGCAGTAAATTGTTTCTTATGATGGGCAAAGAGATCCACATACTACATTAAAGGTCTGCAAATTCAGGGCCAGAACTTCATTAGATAATGAGAGATCTGCAGTTTACTGTGTTTTTTCTTGTCTCATAGTCTGTTGAAGTGCTTATTTCTGTCTTTTGTGTGAAGAGATTGTCTAACTCCCACGTTAGAGTATGCACTTTGGAGAACAAAGGATTATATCTTTTGTCTTGTTAACAAACAACAAAAGAGTGCTTTGCCTGTAGCAGGGCTAGGATTGAGTTTATGTGGAAATATGTGGTTTACCTTTACATTATTAAACTGAGAGAATTTGTTTGTAATCCTTGGGATACCTGCAACTCTGAATTATTATAATGTGTTTGTTTTGTTGTTATAATGTTATTACAAAACCAGCTTAATTTCTGTGGTCGTGTGTGTTTCAGAATCTTTTTTCCCCTCATCTCCACATCTTAAGTTCTGGAGCGCAGTCAGGGTTTCAGAAGTGGTGATTATCCACTTCTGAACAGAATTGAATTCTCCAAAGACTAAGTAAATTCCCATTATATCAGGCCACAGATGCAGATATCCCAAGATCAGTGTAATGGCTTCTCAGTCATATAGAAAAATGTATGTTAACCCTCTGTGGATGATACAAACAATTTGGTCTCTGAGATACTCACTGGAGTAGAGAGGAAATTTCAGGACAATATGGTATGTGGTATGAGAGCAGAATATACCCCGGGATGACTCACCAAAAACAGTTAAAGTTCAGAACTTTTTTCCTTAATTATGACTTATAGTGACTTACAATGAACACTCACCACCCATATTAATAAACACACACGAAGAGCCCCATCGTGCCCTTTGCTCTCATTGCACGGCCCTCCCTCCTCTAAGGTAACCGGTGTCTTGAATTTGGTGTTTATCGTTCTCGTGCATTTCTTTATAGCTTTATGGCTTCTGTGTATGTCCCAACAGGAAGTGATTTTGCATATTTTGAAAGTTTATATAAATGGCTTTATCCTTCTGAAAGTTGCTTTTTTGCTTAACATTTTATTTATGGGATTTATCCTTGTTAATAAATGTAACCCCACTGTATTCATTTTCACTCACTGATTTGTAATATCCATCCTATGAGTATGTTAGGTCGTTCCCCCTTTTTTTTTGACATTATATTCATGCTGTAGTAAACATTATGCATTTCTCTTTCCTTTGTTTAAGAGTTTTTCTAGGGCACATACTCGGGCATGAAATTGCTAGGTATACGTCTTCAACTTTATTAGATATTGCCAAATTGCTCTCAGAAGTACTTTACCAATTTACTGACTGGATAATCCATAGTCCGAACTGGATTTTAACTTTCATACGTTTATGGGAACAGGAAGAGTAAAACAAGCTAGAGATTGTGCCACTTAGCGTGGATTGACTGTGAATTTCATTTTGTCTTTACAGATCTTGGAGAAATTCATTCAAGGCTGTTAGATCACAGACCAGTTATCCAAGGTGAAACCCGTTATTTTGTGAAAGAATTTGAAGTGAGTATTTGAAACCTATTTTGTAGAAAGACTGCCCTAATTGTTAGTGTGTTAATATATGGAAGGGAAATTCCCTAGTTTTAAAATCTATGATTTCTGTTCATGTGTTCATAAAATATACAAAGCATTCAGAGGCATTGACATGAATGGAGGGAGCACGAGAGTAGGCAGCAGGTGCCTTGGGCTCCAGTTCTGGTGCCTGCTCTGGGGTGTTTACTGTCTGTTGAGCTCAGGTTTTCAGGTATAAAATGAGATATAATGAAAAAAATGATTTTACAGATGAATGGGTCAGTTTTGCAGACCCATTTTCTATATATTTTTTTCTCATTTGGGGCAACAGCATCTACCGAAAGCACTCAAGTTAAAACAGAATCGCTCTTGGCTATTCCCTCCCCTTTAGGTTACATTCAATGATCAAGGCTTCCAAATGCTACCTAACAAACCTCTGTCCATTCTGATTGGTATGCCTGCTTTATCAACCCAGTCAAATCCAGTCTTCATCCTGCTGCCAGAGCGCTCTGACATTAACTTTTAAAAACCTTTGATATCATTTTCTGTCTACAGGACAAAGCCCGGCATCCTTCTATGACCCGGCTCCTATCTTCCTACCTTTACCGTCTCCCACCCCACCTTGTGTGCTATGTCCCCACAGTCCTGATGCACTAGCCTGCCATTCTGTTTCGTTTGACTGTGATTTTGCACATGTATAATTGGTTCACTGTGTGTTGAATAGTAACATCCCAAGCTACTGTTGGGTAGGTGGTAAATGATGTTACACAAGCAGTTTTGTGATTTTGTGGAAGTTGGGGTTTTCTTTTTCTTTTTTTTTTGGCCTCGCGGCTTGCAGGATCTTAGTTCCCCGACCCGTGATGGAACCCCCTGGTAGTGAGAGCACCAAGTCCTAACCATTGGACCGTCAGAGAATTCCTGGGGTTTTATTTTCAAATGAGACTCCAACCAAGCAGGAAGTCTAAACCTGCTAAAAGGAGAGAACCTTTCCATAGACCCTTTAAAAGTACAGAAAGCCTGTGGTACAGAGCACTCAAAAGAGAAACAGAGCTGCAGCATTAGACACCATTTCTGGGTTCAAGAGACTCAAAATCTGCGTAATATCTGCTTCATGGAGTTATTGTGAAGATTAAAGGTGTGTGTATCTTAGAATATTTTCTGGTACCTAGGAATAACTGTTAGTTATCTTTGTCATCATTACTATTGCTGTTGTAGAGTAAGAATAAGTATCCCCCAGACAGAAAATTAACCATAGACTATTCCCTCATCATGCTATGTAAAGATTATTAACAATTGAATAGTGAGAATAAACTAGTGGGAATAAAGTCTGGGCACAGCACGGTGGGTACTCTGCTCACGGTCTGACAAGGTTAAAATCAAGGAGCTGTCCAGGCTCCATTCTTATTTGGTGTTCAGGGTCCTCTTTCTGACTTACAGGATTTTGGCAGGACTCAGTTCCTTGCCCAGGTAGACGAAGTTCCCATTTCCTTGCTTGCTGTCGGCCGAGGCCGCTCTCAGCTCCTAGAGGCCACCCATATTCCCTGCCACACGGCCCCTTCCTTCTTCAAAGACATAAGTGAAGTCTGCCTTTCATGCTTTAAACCTCTCTTACCGAGAAGAGTCCCATCCCTGTTAAGGACTCACCTGATGGAGTCAGGCCCTCTAGGGATAATCTCCTTTTCTTAAAGTCAGCTGATTTGGGGCTTTAAGTAAACCTGCAGAATATCTATACAGCAGCACCTCAGTTAGGGTTTGACTGAATAACTGAGAGGTGTGTATATCCTAGGCGTGGTGCTCTCAGGGACCATCTTGAATTCTGCCTTCCATGAGCTCTTATTACTACCTATATTTTCCTTACTTTTTGCTTAGTTATTGCCCGTTGTCCTTCCTAGAATAGAGACACTTATCTTTCTTATGCTCTGTTGTGTTCGAAGTGCCTGAAAGAATGTCTTGTGCATTGTAGGGTAGGTACTTAATATGATTCAAAAGCACAATTAACAGAGCTTGGCCTAAGACCTGGCTTTTCCAACATCCTTTCATAAGTCATCTTTTTTTTTTTTTTTGCCAGTCTGGTTAATTTGAAATGCTAAATAGCTTTTATTTTTAAAAAGTTTGTAAATGTATCTCTAAAGGCCTACTTTATATTAAAAGAAGCATAGAATTTTGGAATTGAGATGGCTTCTCTAATCTAACCCCACCCACCCACCCCCCCCTTCACTGAGCCCAGAGATGGAAAGAAATGTGTGGAAGGTCACACAGCTGATTAGTGGCTGAGTGCTCATTAGATAATGTAGGTGGTTCCTGTGAAAGGGCTGTACAAGCAAGACTGAGTCTTGAATGGATGATGAAAGAAGTGTTATTTCATTTATGCTGCGGAATATGTTATATTGAAGAGCTCACTCCCTTTTGAAGCCAACACCTCTGTTAACTGGGGCCGAGCGAAGAGGGGCGTGTGCTTGAGAGGAGAGCAGTTACCTGGGTTCCGCGTTGTTCAGCCCTCCAGGGTCTCTTTGGAGACAGGGCTGTGCTGAAGCGTAAAAGAACATGGGCCTTGGAGCTGGACGTGTGACGTATCTGGGCTCAAATCCTGGTATCCCTCTTCCTAGCTGTGATTATTTGCTTTATTAAGGCCTAGTTTCCTCTTTTTTAAAACGGGAACAATAATACATACTGCAGAGTTTTTGTGAGGATTAAGTAATGTATCATTTTTTAAATTCCGTGGTATGTCGATGTTAGGCAGGTGTTGGTAACTGTTATTATTAAGAGAAAGATGGGAGCAAGTAAAATCAAATTAAAATTGTATTCAGAATTTGCAGTACTTTGAGTTTTGGTTCAGTTTTTAATATCTTTAGGGAAAACAGCGATTTGCTAAGCAAATGGCATAGACATCTCAGGAAAATGTTTACTAAAGAATAAAATTTTCACACTGGGAATGACAGATGTAAGCTTATTATAGGAAGTGAAACAAAATGTCTTCAGCACTTATTTTGTGTGAGACCTCATGTCAGGAACCAGTGCTGTATCCCTGAGTAAGACAGACGGGCCCAGCCTTTATGCAGCAGGGCAGGCTCGTGTAGTCACTGAAGAATGGTCTCTGAAGGGCTCAAAAATATTTCGTCAGCTGCATTTGCGCTCTCTCCAGCTAATTGGTCACATGACTCCTCTTCTTGAAAAGTACTTGATGCCGTCCTTTCACGCAGTCACCTCCCCAGTCCGTCTTTTTTAGTGTCTCCTGGAAGCTTTCCTGTATGTCAGGCTCGGCTACCTTTTCTGTCTGTTACACACTAACCTTTCCCCTCAAATTATGAGAGAAAAGCTGAAAGCATTTTAGAGATTTAGATTTGAATAGATATGTGCATTACTTACCATTCTTTTCTATCTTGGCCCAAATAAAAACATCCTCTATTTAATAAAAGTGGTCTTTCCCCAGCGTCACACGGCTGGACCGGAGGAACGGGGAGGCAGAGCTGTCAGGGCTTCCTACAAGTTTCGTCTTTTTTTAAAAAATTGAAGTACAGTTGATTTACAATGTTTCAGGTGTACAGCAGAGTGATTCAGTTATACATATATATATATATACACGCATACTCATACATATATATGTATATTCTTTTTTAGATTCTTTTCCATTACAGGTTATTACATGATATTGTATGTGGTTCCATGTGCCACACAGTAGGTCCTTAAGTTTTGTCTTCTCTTGGTCACTTCAATGTGGTTCACTTGAAGAAAAACTGGCTAGCATTTAAAAGGAAACTCGTTTATAGTTTATATATTTTTAAAAGTTAACGCAGACGGCAACGATAATCCTTTTCTTTATAAAATTTTCTTTCTAAAAGAAGGGAATAAGTGCCACACGGTGGCAGCATTACTTAAATTATCGACCTTCTATTATAATACTTTAAGCTCTCTTTTTGTGATTGTTAGTATTTCAGGACAGTTGACTGTCCTGCTCCCAACTGCACACAGCTCTTTTATTCCCCCCGATTCCAGTAAATACTATGAACAGAGATCCCGGCAGGGCCCCTCCAGTGAGCCTGTCTGGTTGTGTCAGCGAGTAAAGACATGATCTTCTGCACTGTTATCTTTCCAGCTGCAGAGACGCTGGGGCCTCTCTCCTGTGGGACAGAGGGGAGGCCGTGCAGGTCAGCGTTTATGAAATGCTTAGGGGCCGTGCAGTCCTGCACGAACTCATCTTCAGCAAACTTCAGTCTCTGACTGCTTTATTGACTTGTTCCTGAATACCTTGGTGTATCATAAGGAAGGTGTTTGGTCACTAGTGACAGACACCTGAGGAGAGTGGCTTTCCTAAGTGCTTACTTTCCTCTCACGGCAGCCAGAGCCTGGGGCAGGTGTGGCAGCCCTAGGCCATCAGCTCTTCCTCCAGGTTTTCCTTCTTCCTCACTGCCGTGGTGCCCTCACCCCAGGCTTACGCTCACAGGGTAGCTGTGGGAGCCCAGCCATGGCGCGTGCACTTCATGCAGCAGAAAGGACGGCAGGGGGGCGACAGCTAGCTGTGTCTGTTACGCGCAGGTTTACTGCCACGTGGTATTTGGGTGTTGAGAGGAGGAGAGGAGGGGGATGGATCCAGAGCTGTCTGTCACACCGGATACGCAAAAATAGATACGAAACAGTCTCTACCTTCAGGAATTTACAGTCTGCGGAGGACAAATTGTAATGGTGAAATTATTATGATAAAATAAGCACAAAGTGATTGAAATCTCAGAAGAGGAGATAACTCCCAGCTGAGCTGGGAGGGAAATCTTCAGAAGCGGGGCTGATACTTGAACTGAGAAAGAAAAATAGGTGTTAGAGAAATAGGGAAAAAATGGAGGAAATGTTGATTAAAATTGAGGCAAAAAAATTTGTTAAAGTAAGTACAGTAGTTATAGGAGGTGTGAGGGTTCTTACTGCTGCGTCTGAATGTGAGTTGTACTGATAAAAAGATAAAGTCCCGGGCTTCCCTGGTGGTGCAGTGGTTGAGAGTCCGCCTGCCAATGCAGGGGACACGGGTTCGTGCTCCGGTCCGGGAGGATCCCACATGCCGCGGAGCGGCTGGGCCCGTGAGCCATGGCCGCTGAGCCTGCGCATCCGGAGCCTGTGCTCCGCAGCGGTAGAGGCCACAGCAGTGAGAGGCCCGCGTACCGGAAGAAAAAAGAAAGATAAAGTCTCTTAAAAGGCAGGGCAGGCAAGAGTTTCATTTGACATCTGATCTCATTTTTGTTAGGTTGTAAGAGTAGCTGTCAGAGTATTAAATATCAGGAAGAAGTCGATCCCGTGTGCATGTAATAGATTCACGTATGTATGATAACGGTTTTAAAACTTGTGAGAAAAAAAAATTGTGGGACTGAGCATCTTGTGATGGAAAGAAAATTTTAAATATTACATCGGCCTCTCATTTCCTCTCTAATACTGTCGTTACATCTTTAATGTAAATATTACAGTGACTGTACTAACATTATGAACAATTGCTAACATTTTGAAGCATTTAGTGCCAGGCACTGTCTTGAAGCACATTACCTGAGCGCTTGTTATTAATTTCAACTTGAGAAAAATTAACTGTATATGTAATTTTATGGGGTGTTATACATCAGAAACCAAGCTTCATTGGTGCTGTGCTTTGCTCTGAGAATTTTCACCCCAGAAATAATATTCATATAACAAATAAACAGATGTTGGTTTATAGTCTTCCTTTTTTTTTTTTTTTTTGCGGTACGCGGGCCTCTCACTGTTGTGGCCCCTCCCGTTGCGGAGCACAGGCTCCGGACACGCAAGCTCAGCGGCCTTGGCTCACAGGCCCAGCCACTCTGCAGCATGCGGGATCTTCCCGGACCGGGGCACGAACCCGTGTCCCCTGCATTGGCAGGCGGACTCTCAACCACTGCTCCACCAGGGAAGCGCAACCAGGGAAGCCCTATAGTCTTCCTTTTGTAGTAGGTGTCAACCGTATACCTTAGCCAAAAATATCAGCATAAAAACAAGCACATACCAGATGGGCCTATTTGTTGTTTAAATTAATTATTGTCATTAATGGGCTGTTAGAGAGGTGACGGTACAAATTCACTTACTATAACATGTAATTTAAGGCTAAACAATGGCTATAAGCGAGAGAGCCTAACCAGGTCACATGCTGTGGCTCTGTCTTCTGGCCGTGTGAAGACAGCCTATCAGAAAACGGAAGGAGAGGGGAGGGCATATGAAAAGGAGACTGTCCTCAGTTGTTGCCTTATCAGTATTAACTGGGAGGGAAAGGATGCTATTGCAGATTAGATTCTGAGGGAGAGGGAAAGGCTAGAGACAGAAGAGGTGACCACCTAATACTAATCTTGCTTAGAGTAGGGAACCAACAGATAGTAGCCAGAGTGGAGACCGGGGTATTGTAAGAAGTATTAGTGTAAACATAACCATGAGAACAAAAACGCCAACTTTTTAAAACACTGAAAGAGATACCCAAAAGAGAGAACAAATAGACCGCGTGACCACATAGAGAAAGATGATATACGTTGTGGGTGTGTGTGTGTTAATCAGCGTGACTCCAAGTGAAATAAGAAAAGTCTGTATATCGTGTTTCTGTTTAAGAAGGAGTTGAAATATATTTATACATGTGTATATACACACACATATATGTTCATATACGCATCTGTGTATACATACACATACCTATGTATACATGTGGATGTATATCCTTATAGTTAAGACAATGGCAGGATAAAAATAATTATCTAAAGAGAGTGATAGAGGGAATAGGATACAAAAGATAGTGATAGGAGCTAGACTTTTTTGAATGTATATATTTTTAGATGTAGTTTGGGAGCCATGTAAATATTTTACATAATTTAAAAGAGAATTAAATTTTAAGGAGCAATCCCTAAAAATCAAGTAACATGTAAAAAAGCAAACCTGTTTTCCTAGAAGGTGGCATTGCCACGCAGAGAAATTCTTCCAGGTAACTTTAAAACGCAGTAATTTGACTATGTACATTTCTAGTGGAATACCCTTCAGAACAGAAAGTTAAAAAAAAAAAAAACAACCTGAAATTATTTTCAGTAATTTTGTTAATTCTGGCACTGGTATTGTTATTTCATTGACTTGGTGATAAAGCAAATGAGTAACTCTGTTGGTATTTTGAGAATTG
Organism: Monodon monoceros; assembly: GCF_005190385.1. Classification (NCBI taxonomy): domain Eukaryota; kingdom Metazoa; phylum Chordata; class Mammalia; order Artiodactyla; family Monodontidae; genus Monodon; species Monodon monoceros. The sequence continues at coordinate 6,662,013 of NW_021703780.1, read as the reverse complement.
AAAAAGAAACATAAAGACAGGAGGGTAATTAAAAATCCTGTAGTCCCGAATTTAAGGGTTTTTTTAAAATCATTTATTTATTTATTTTTGGCTGTGTTGGGTCTTCGTTGTGGTGCGCGGGCTTTCTCTTGGTGTGGTGAGAAGGGGCTTCTGTTCGTTGCGGTGCGCGGGCTCTAGGCGCGCAGTCTCAGTAGTTGTGGCTCGCGGGCTCTAGAGCGCAGGCTCAGTAGTTGTGGTGCACGGGCTTAGTTCTCTGCGGCATGTGGGATCTTCCCAGACCAGGGCTCGAACCCGTGTCCCCTGCATTGGCAGGCGGATTCTTAACCACTGAGCCACCAAGGAAGTCCCCTGAATTTAAGTTTGATTATGAATGTGAACTTAGGATGTTTCTTTTCTTTTCACAAAAATACCTATTTCCTAGCCTTGTCCACTCAAAGGGCTAGAAATGATGACTGACCCTTAGTGCTCAGTCTCTAAATACCAGTGGTGTTTAGAGACCTGCTGATTCCAAGTCTGGGTCAGGAAATGGACAAGAAGAGCCTGGAGCATCAGGTCGAACTAGAAAGCAAAGAAGCTACTAAGGAGCACTGGGGTTTGGACTGAAGCATTCCAGAGCCAAGGTAAATAGGCTCTCCCTGGGAATAGGATGATTTCAGCATCAGGGAGGACAAATACTGCAATGGGTTAAAAACTTCAGATATTCCTATGACTCATAGGAATGCGTGGAAACATACAAAAAAGAAACCTTTAGCAACTTTAGGAAACCAAACCATTATTTTTGAAACTGGTGAATAAAGAGAAATAATCAAATGTTTTATTCTGCCTTTCATATGAGCATATCTCAGAGTAACCAAATAGTTGTCGAGGGGAAATTTCTCTTTATGGAAGTATTCCTGCTGATAAATGAATACGGAATGTTACCACCATCCTGTTGAAAGTACACAGCCCACCTCTGAAGTATTCCTTTTTTTTTTTTTTTAATTTTATTTTACTTTTCTTATACAGCAGGTTCTTATTAGCTATCTATTTTATACATATTAGTGTACATACGTCAATCCCAATCTCCCAATTCATCACACCACCACACACACACCCCCTCCCCACTTTCCCCCCTTGATGTCCATACGTTTGTTCTCTACGTCTGTGTCTCAGTTTCTCCCTTGCAAACTGGTCCATCTGTACCATTTTTCTAGATTCCACATATAAGCGTTAATAAACGATATTTGTTTTTTCTCTTTCTGACTTACTTCACTCTGTATGACAGACTATAGGTCCATCCAGGTCTCTACAAATGACTCAGTTTCGTTCCTTTTTATGGCTGAGTAATATTCCACTGTATATATGTACCACATCTTCTTTATCCATTTGTCTGTCACTGGGCATTTAGGTTGCGTCTATGACCTGGCTATTGTAAATAGTGCTGCAGTGAACATTGGGGTGCATGTGTCTTTTTGAATTATGGTTTTCTCAGGGTATATGCCCAGTAGTGGGATTGCTGGGTCGTATGGTAGTTCTATTTTTAGTTTTTTAAGGAACCTCCATACTCCATAGTGGCTGTATCAATTTATGTTCCCATGAACAGTGCAAGAGGGTTCCCTTTTCTCCACACCCTCTCCAGCATTTGCTGTTTGTAGATTTTCTGATGATGCCCATTCTAACTGGTGTGAGGTGATACCTCATTGTAATTTTGATTTGCATTTCTCTAATAACTAGTGATGTTGAGCAGCTTTTCATGTGCTTCTGGGCCACCTGTATGTCTTCTTTGGAGAAATGTCTGTTTAGGTCTTCTGCCCATTTTTGCATTGGGTTGTTTGTTTTTTTAGTATACAGCTTGCATGAGCCGGTTTTATATTTTGGAGAGTAATCCTTTGTCTGTTGATTGTTTGCAAATATTTTCTCCCATTCTGAGGGTTGTCTTTTCGTCTTGTTTTTAGTTTCCTTTGCTGTGCAAAAAGCTTTGAAGTTTCAATAGGTCCCATTTGTTTATTTTTGTTTTTATTTCCATTATTCTAGGAAGTGGGTCAAAAAAGATCTTGCTGTGAATTATGTCAAAGAGTGTTCTTCGTATGTTTTCCTCTAAGAGTTTTATAGTGTCCAGTCTTGCATTTAGGTCCCTAATCCATTTTGAGTTTATTTTTGTGTATGGTGTTAGGGAGTGTTTCAATTTCATTCTTTTACCTGTAGCTGTCCAGTTTTCCCAGCACCACTTATTGAAGAGACTGTCTTTTCTCCAGTGTATATCCTTGCCTCCTTTGTCATAGATTAGTTGACCATAGGTGCATGGGTTTATCTCTGCGCTTTGTATCTTGTTCCATTGATCTGTGTTTCTGTTTTTGTGCCAGTACCATACTGTCTTGATTACTGTAGCTTTGTAGTATAGTCTGAAGTCAGGTAGTCTGATTCCTCCAGCTCTGTTTTTTTCCCTCAAGACTCCTTTGGCTATTTGGAGTCTTTTGTGTCTCCATACAAATTTTAAGATTTTTTTGTTCTAGTTCTGTAAAAAATGCCATTAGTAATTTGATAGGGGTTGCATTGAATCTGTAGATTGCTTTGGGTAGTATAGTCATTTTCACAATATTGATTCTTCCAATCCAAGAACATGGTATATCTCTCCATCTGTTGGTATCATCTTTAATTTTTTTCATCAGTGTTTTATAGTTTTCTGCATACAGGTCTTTTGTCTCCTTAGGTAGGTTTATTCCTAGGTATTTTATTCTTTTTGTTGCAATGGTAAATGGGAGTGTTTCCTTAATTTCTCTTTCAGATTTTTCATCATTAGTGTATAGGAATGCAAGAGATTTCTGTGCATTAATTTTGTATCCTGCAGCTTTACCAAATTCATTGATTAGCTCTAGTATTTTTCTGGTAGCATCTTTAGGATTCTCTATGTATAGTATCATGTCATCTGCAAACAGTGACAGTTTTACTTCTTTTCCAATTTGTATTCCTTTTATTTCTTTTTCTTCTCTGATTGCCGTGGGTAGGACTTCCAAAACTATGTTGAATAGTAATGGTGAGAGTGGACATCTTGTCTTGTTCATGATCTTAGAGGAAATGCTTTTAGTTTTTCTCCATTTGCTGTGGGTTTGTCGTATATGGCCTTTATTATGTTGATGTAGGTTCCCTCTGTGCCCACTTTCTGGAGAGTTTTTATCATAAATGGGTGTTGAATTTTGTCCAAAGCTTTTTCTGCATCTATTGAGATGATCATATGGTTTTTATTCTTGAGTTTGTTAATATGGTGTATCAAATTGATTTACATATGTTGAAGAATCCTTGCATCCCTGGGATAAATCCCTCTTGATCGTGGTGTATGATCCTTTTAATGTGTTGTTGGATTCTGTTTGCTAGTATTTTGTTGAGGATTTTTGCATCTATAGTCATCAGTGATATTGGTCTTCAATTTTCTTTTTTTTTGTAATGTCTGGTTTAGGTATCAGGGTGATGGTGGCCTCATAGAACGAGTTTGGGAGTGTTCCTTCCTCTGCAATTTTTTGGAAGAGTTTGAGAAGGATGGGTGTTATTAGCTCTTCTCTAAATGTTTGATAGAATTCACCTGTGAAGCCATCTGGTCCTGGACTTTTGTTTGTTGGAAGATTTTTAATCACATTTTCAATTTCATTACTTGTGATTGGTCTCTTCATATTTTCTATTTCTTCCTGGTTCAGTCTTGGAAGGTTATACCTTTCTAAGAATTTGTCCATTTTTTCCAGGTTGTCCATTTTATTGGCATAGAGTTGCTTGTAGTAGTCTCTTATGATGCTTTGTATTTCTGCAGTGTCTGTTGTAACTTTTCTTTTTTCATTTCTAATTTTATTGATTTGAGTCCTCTCCCTCTTTTTCTTGAGGAGTCTGGCTAATGGCTTATCAATTTTGTTTATCTTCTCAAAGAACCGGCTTTTAGTTTTCTTGATCTTTGCTATTGTTTTCTTTGTTTCTATTTCATTTATTTCTGCTCTGATCTTTATGATTTCTTTCCTTCTGCTACGTTTGGGTTTTGTTTATTCTTCTTTCTCTAGTTCCTTTAGGTGTCAGGTTAGATTGTTTATTTGAGATTTTTCTTGTTTCTTGAGGTAGGCTTGTATAGCTATACACTTTCCTCTTAGAACTGCTTTTGCTGCATCCCATAGGTTTTGGATCATTGTGTTTTCATTGTCATTTGTCTCTAGGTATTTTTTTATTTCCTCTTTGATTTCTTCAGTGATCTCTTGATTTTTTAGTAATGTATTGCTTAGCCTCCATGTGTTTGTGTTTTTTACGTTTTTTTCCCTGTAATTCATTTCTAATCTCATAGCATTGTGGTCAGAAAAGATGCTTGATATGATATCAGTTCTCCTAAATTTACTGAGGCTTGATTTGTGACCGAAGATGTGATCTATCCTGGGGAATGTTCTTTGTGTACTTGAGAAGAAAGTGTAATGTGTTGTTTTTGGATGGAATGTCCTATAAATATCAATTAAATCTATCTGTTCTAGTGTGTCATTTAAAGCTTGGTTTCCTTATTAATTTTCTGTCTGGATGACCTGTCCATTGGTGTAAGTGAGGTGTTAAAGTCCCTCTATTATTGTGTTACTGTTGATTTCCTCTTTTATAGCTGTTAGCATTTACCTTATGTATTGAGGTGCTCCTATGTTGGGTGCATATATATTTATAATTGTCCTATCTTCTTCTTGGATTGATCGCTTGATCATTATATAGTGTCCTTCCTTGTCTCTTGTAACATTCTTTATTTTAAAGTCTATTTTATCTGATACGAGTATTGCTACTACAGCTTTCTTTTGATTTCCGTTTGCATGGAATATCTTTTCCATCCCCTCCCTTTCAGTCTGTATGTGTCCCTAGGTCTGAAGTGGGTCTGTTGTAGACAGTATATATGTGGGTCTTGTTTTTCTATCCATTCAGCAAGCCTGTGTCTTTTGGTTGGAGCACTTAATCCATTCATATTTAAGGTAATTATTGATATGTATGTTCCTATTACTATTTTCTTATTTGTTTTGGGTTTGTTTTTTGTGGGTCATTTTCTTCTCTTGTGTCTCCCACTTAGAGAAGTTCCTTTAGCAATTGTTGTAGAGCTGGTTACGTGGTGCTGAATTCTCTTAGCTTTTGCTTGTCTGTAGAGCTTTTGATTTCTCCGTTGAATCTGAATTAGATCCTTGCCAGGTAGAGTAATCTTGGTTGTAGGTTCTTCCCTTTCATCACTTTAAATATATTGTGCCACTCCCTTCTGGCTTGTAGAGTTTCTGCTGAGAAATCAGCTGTTAACAATATGGGAGTTCCCTTGTATGTTATTTGTTGTTTTTCCCTTGTTGCTTTTAATAATTTTTCTTTGTCTTTAATTTTTGTCTATTTGATTACTGTGTGTCTTGGCGTGTTTCCCCTTGGGTTTATATTGCCTGGGACTCTGAGTTTCCTGGACTTGGGTGGCTATTTCCTTTCTCATGTTAGGGAAGGTTTCGACTGTTATCTCTTCATATATTTTCTCGGGTCCTTTCGCTCTCTCCTCTCCTTCTGGGACCCATATAATGCCGATGTTGGTGCATTTAATATTGTCCCAGAGGTCTCTTAGGCTGTCTTCATTTCTTTTCATTCTCTTTATTTTGTTCCGCAGCAGTGAATTCCAGCATTCTGTCTTCCAGGTCACTTATCCGTTCTTCTGCCTCAGTTATTCTGCTATTGATTCCATCTAGTGTGTTTTTCATTTCAGTTACTGTATTGTTCATCTCTGTTTGTTTGTTTTTTAATTCTAGTTGTTTGTTCTTTAATTCTTCTAGGTCTTTGTTAAACATTTCTTGCGTCTTCTCTATCTTTGCCTCCATTCTTTTTCCAGGGTCCTGGATCATCTTCACTGTCATTATTCTGAATTCTTTTTCTGGAAGGTTGCCTATCTCCACTTCATTTAGTTGTTTTTCTGGGGTTTATCTTGTTCCTTCATGTGGTACAAAGTCCTCTGCCTTTTCATTTTGTCTATCTTTCTGTGAATGTGGTTTTTGTTCCACAAGATGCAGAATTGTAGTTCTCCTTGCTTCTGCTGTCTGCCCTCTGGTGGATGAGGCTATCTAAGAGGTTTGTGCAAGCTTCCTCATGGGAGGGACTGGTGGTGGGTAGAGCTGGGTATTGCTCTGGTGGGCAGAGCTAAGTAAAACTTTAACCCACTTGTCTGCTGATGGGTGGGGCTGGGTTCCCTCTCTGTTGGTCGTTTGGCCTGAGGCGACCCAGCACTGGAGCCTACCCAGGGTCTTTGGTGGTGCTAATGGCGGATTCTGGGAGGGGTCACGCCAAGGGGAGTACTTCCGAGAACTTCTGCTGCCAGTTTGCTTGTCCCCACAGTGAGCCACAGCCACCCCTCCTCTGCAGGAGACCTTCCAGCACTAGCAGGTAGGTTTGGTTCAGTTTCCTATGGGGTCACTACTTCTGGATTCTGATGCTACACTACTTTGTGTGTGCCCTCCAAGAGTGGAGTCTCTGTTTCCCCCAGTCCTGTCGAACTACTGCAGTCAAATCCCACTAGCCTTCAAAGTCTGATTCTCTGGGAATTTCTCCTTCTGTTGCCGGACTCCCAGGTTGGGAAGCCTGACATGGGTCTCAGAACCTTCACTCCTTTGGGTGGACTTCTGTGGTATAAGTGTTCTCCAGTTTGTTAGTCACCCACCGAGTGGTCATGGGATTTGATTTTATTGTGATTGCGCCCCTCCTACCATCTCATTGCGGCTTCTCCTTTGTCTTTGCATGTGGGGTATCTTTTTTGGTGAGTTCCAGTGTCTTCCTGTTGATGACTGTTCAGCTGTTAGTTGTGATTCCGGTGCTCTCGCAGGAGGGAGCGAGCACACGTCCTTCTGCTCTGCCGTCTTGAACCAATCTCTACCTCTGAAATATGCTTGCAAACAATTTAACAAAACAAACCGTGAATCTGATCAACCCTCTAGTTCTAACTACTAATTTACAGGAGAGAGAAGAGACAAAAGGATATCTTAAATCACACCATTAGGATTCATTCAGTTAAAAAACAGATTGTGGGAAACTGTGCAGAACAGATGACTCGCTTTTTTTCAATAAGTTGCAAGGTGGACAAAAAATGGAAGGGAAATCTATAGATTAAAAAGGATTTAGGAAACATACTAACCAGTTGCAGTGTATGAATCTTATTTAGATTTTGGTCTAAACGAACTGGGGTATAGAAGGAAACTTTGGGATATTTGAGGTAATGTGAGTACTTCGTTGATATTTAGTATTGAAGAATTATTGTTGAGAAAGAGAGTGAGTGGGCGGGTTGGGGCAAGGGGAGGAGGATATGGGAGAGGGGAAGGGTGCTGTGGTTTCATTATTTTTTTATTTTTTATTTTTAAAGAGGAATCCTTGTTTTTTAAAGGTAGATGTTGAAATATTGCTTTAAAAGAATCTAGGATTGTGGGTAGGGGGCTGTACGGAGTGTTACAGGGGGAACAAAGTCAGCCACAAGTTGAAGCTTGGTGATGAGTACATGAGGATTCATTCTTTCATTCTCTCTCAACTTTTGTATAAGTTTAAAATTTTTTATTATGGAAAAATTCGAGTAAAAATCTGACCACAGCTGCTCCATAAGAATGGTTCAAAACAAAACCCCCAGTAACTAACATTATTTCCTTACCATCAAGTTTACCACCCTTTTTAAAGTAAAATTTTCGTCTTGTATTATTTTAAGGTTTACAGTAAAGTTACTAAGGTAGTACAGAGGTCTCCTGTACGTCTCACCCCCCCCCCCTTGTTTTGTTTTGTTTTGTTTGTTTGTTTGTTTAGGTTGCGTTGGGTCTTCGTTGCTGCGTGTGGGCTTTCTCTAGTTGCGGTGAGCGGGGGCTACTCTTCATTGTGGTGTGAGGGCTTTTCATTGCAGTGGCTTCTCTTGCTGTTGAGTACGGGCTCTAGGTGCACGGGTTTCAGTAGTTGTGGCTCGCGGTCTCTAGAGCGCAGGCTCAGTAGTTGTGGCGCATGGGCTTAGTTGCTCCACGGCATGTGGGATCTTCCTGGACCAGGGCTCGAACGTGTCCCCTGCATTGGCAAGTGGATTCTTAACCACTGCGCCACCAGGGAAGTCCCCTCCCGTTGTTAATGTTTTCCATTAATTACCATACTACATTGGTAAAAACTAAGAAACTGACATTGATACATTACTGCTAATGAAGCACCAGACTTTATTTGGATTTCACCGGTTTTTCCATTGCCGTCCCCTTCCTGTTCCGGGATGTAATCCAGGGCACCACACTGCATTTAATTGTCATGTCTGTCTAGTCCTCTTTGATCTGTGACAGTTTCTCAGTCTTTCCTTGTTTTTCTTGATCTTGACAGTCTTGAGTCCTGGGCAGTATCCTGTAGAATGTCCCCCAATCTGGGTTTGTCTGCTGTTCTTCCTAAGATTATACTGGGTTTCTGGGCTTTGGGAAAGAGTACCAGAGAGGTTAAAGTGCCTTTCTTGTCACATTACATTGGGAGGTGCGTGCTGTCACCATGACATCACTGATGAGGTCACCTTCATTGACTCCACTGTAAAGTTAATATTTTTCTCATTCCCTGCTCTATTCTTTGGAAGCAGGTCACTAAGTCTAGCCCACCCAAGTGGAAGGGTGGTTTAAGCTCAGCTTTCTGAAGGGGGGATGGGCTGGGGGTCCCCAAGACCACCCCCAGGTTCATTGGTTACTCACAGGACTCAGCATGTGGTTGTACTGGTGGCTGAACTCTATTATGGCAAAAGGATGCAGAGCAAAATCAGCAAAGGGAACAGGTACATGGGGAGACTCTATAGGAAGCCAGGCAGAAACTTCCAGGGATGCCCCCAGCAGTGAGTTGTGACAACACGCATGAAATAGTGTCTCCCAGGGAAGCTCGTCTGAACCTGGGGGTCCATGGTTCTTATTGGGGACTGGACAAGTAGGCACACTCTGCCTAGCATGTATCAAAATTCCAGACTCCCAGAAGGAAAGAGGTGTCTTACACCTCCATGGGAGCTGTTTTCTGGTCAAGTTCCCAGCCCCCAGCCGAAGGCCAACCTTGCAGGCAGGCCTTTGTAAGGAGGAGGTCTCAGGCACTCAGTGTTAACTCTTTTCTGTACAGGGAAGTTCCCACATACTATTACTTTTACAACACATTTTTAGTTGAGAAATCTGGAATCAGATGAAAAATACAGAGCATAATAATAGAAGCTTTATGATGGTAAGAACAACAAAATCAAATTTAAAACCAGATCATTTCTTTCTTTGCCACAGTTGAAATACATGGAGTCTAGGTCTCTTCTTGTTCTTTTAGTATTTCTCATGCCCAGTTTTTTTTTTTTTTTTTTTTTTTTTTTTTTTTTTTGCTGTATGCGGGCCTGTTGTGGCCTCTCCCGTTGTGGAGCACAGGCTCCGGACGCGCAGGCTCAGCGGCCATGGCTCACGGGCCCAGCCGCTCCGTGGCATGTGGGATCCTCCTGGACCGGGGCACGAACCCGTGTCCCCTGCATCGGCAGGCGGACTCTCAACCACTGTGCCACCAGGGAAGCCCCCCTCATGCCCATTTTTAAACATAGGTATAAAAATATTACATTGCAACTTTTGAAGCATTTCGTAATTTAAAAAGATGCCTCCAGGTTGTGACCTCATTTATTGCCAAATAATTAGAAGAAGGCTGGGTAAATTTCAGTAGTAGGTAATAACATAACCAAAACCTGGGTGGAAATCCCAGAAAGTAATTACTAAGATTTAAGACACAATATGTACTAGCTGTTTACTTTCTTTTAATAGGAAAAACGTGGTCTTCGAGAAATGCGAGTTCTTGAAAATTTGAAGAATATGATCCATGAAACAAATGAACATACTCTTCCCACGTGTAGGGAAACAATGCAAGACAACTTAAACCAAGTTCTCCAGAGATGTAAGCCAGAGATTTTTTTATATTGCTTTATTTCAGATGCATGCTCTGCCAAAATGGACGTCCTTCAGTATTTGCTGAGAGATGGAGAGAGAATTCTTAAGCGGGAGCCAGGAGAGGGAAGTCACAGATAAAGTGCTTATCTAGCAGTTAGTGTGTGTTGCCCTTGATGCTAAGAGCATTAATCTCCAAAGCAAGATGGGTACACAAGATAATCCTTCTAGGATGTAAGACAATCGAAACATTTTTTACCTTAAAAAAAAAAACTTATTCATAAGAAAAAGTTTGATGACCAGTAATTAGGATATGAAATGAAGCTTCTTTTTCAAACAGGATACTAGAGTTTTTAACTAAAAAAAAAAAAAACCTGTCAAAAACGTTTATGTTTTATCACTTTTTTCATTAAGCAAAATATTTTAACATGGAGAAATGTTTGCTTAAAAGGATATTTATTAAACATATTAAACTATAAAATAAAAGGAGTTTTATTAGTAACTGAGTTTAAAATTAGAGGTGTATCAGAAACTCAGCGCTTCTCAGATCCATATTGACACTGTTCAGTTTGTCCAAGGACAAATGATGCTGGTAGATAACGATGGAGGGCAACATGAAACAATATCTTTCTGGGAAGAAAATAGCAAAACTGGAGGGTAATGTAATGTCCTATGAGGGAAGGTAGCAGGGGGGCTTGGTTAATGACTGAGTTACGTAAGAGTATGTGTGCAAGTCCAGGTTAGCCTGGGTCCTCTGATGCTCAGAGGAGCTTGGAGAGGACAGACCTCCCACAATCACATTTGGTTTCTTTGAGTAGAAGAGCAAAGAGTCTAGAATTGACTTCAGGCTTTGCATGGTAACTGCAAACACACCCTTGTTCGTTCAACCATCGCTTCCTTAACCTTGACAAGCTTTCTAGTCATTACAGTAAAAGTAAAACTCAAATTATTATTGATAGAAATGCTTGTGTTTACTTTCGAGATGTACTTATAACTTTCCTTGTACACACTTTGAGTATATAAAAAAATACTGGATAAAACTTAGTAAGAAAAAGAAAACTGTGAATGGTTGTTTTGACTTGTTTTGTTCTTGGGCCAAAGCTATTTCTGACGTGAGGCCTCATGCCAAAAGTATAGTCTTCACAATGAAATAGAAAAGTTTTACAGGTAACAGGGAATCCAGACTGTAAATGTATTCTGCTAAAAGAAAGAATTAAAGCACACAGAATGTGAAGTAATAATGAAAGTTTTAACCTCTGAGGACTACCTTATTGTTAGCATTAGAGACATGCGGTGGCTTTGGAGTTAATTTTGTTGCTAGAAGCAGGAATGGCTTCCTCAGTAGGCTCCAGCCTAAGTATTTCTTTGTAGCTATTATCATGAGCCTAACGGGGATAATGGAGATAATTATCTGCTTTTAGAGCCAATGCAGTTTTAAAAATTGGCCTGGGCCCAGCTGTTGTTCCTGCAGGATTTCATGTTTAAAAACTTTACATTTTGAGCCATGGCGCTGGCTTGCTTATAAAAGTGAGTTTATCTAGGCAGTATACTCTGATCTAACTAATACTTTACAAGGTTAGTGACAGTTGAGTTTTGTTTTGTGCCTGTTAGTAGATCTGTCTCATTTATCTCTTCTCTGCATGTTTGAGGGCTGAGCTGGGAGTGTGGTTGGCTGAGAATCTTAGAACTCGGTCGTGTGGATCTTAAGCTATTGGTCGATCGTTGTGCACAAAACTGAGCAACTGTGGAGCATTAAGGGGGAGACGTCTCGGCTTGTTTGGATGGAGACGGTTACAGAATCCTAGCTGAGTGTTTTAGCATTGGATGAGCAGAGGCTTCAGAACCAAAACTCACCTGTGGTTCCTTAAAAAACACAAAAAGTAAGTGAGAGCTCTAGGAGGGTACATAAGAGTAACCCGTAAAGTACGTTTTTCTCATCCTAGTGTCTGTGTTCTACTTATTATTTATTTCATAGACTCGTAAACTTCACCATGTTTGTTGTCTCAAGATCTTGCTTAGCATTGAGGACCCAGCCTTTGATTTTAGAGGCTAAGAAGGACAGAAAGCCTTTAGGTTATTCCGCATTCAAATTAACTAAATTTTAAGAGCAGTGACTTTATTTTTTATTATTTAAACAAAAGGATATATGCCTAAGTAATAAGAAAGTAGAAATAAAGAAGAAAATAAGAAAGAAAAAGAAGCAAGAAATCACTTTAATTGCCTCAAGATAACCATTGCTTTTTAACTTTGGTGAATATCATTCCCGACATCTTTTTTTTTTTTTTTTTGTGGTACACGGGCCTCTCACTGTTGTGGCCTCTCGCGTTGCGAAGCACAGGCTCCGGACGCGTAGGCTCAGCGGCCATGGCTCATGGGCCCAGCCGCTCCACGGCATGTGGGATCTTCCCAGATCAGGGCTGGAACTCGTGTCCCCTGCATTGGCAGGTGGATTCTTAACCACTGCACCACCAGGGAAGTCCTTGGCCACCACTTTTCAAAGTTTAAATATAATTATATAATTCCTCGTTGTTCAGTAAATGATGGATTTTTTTTTACCTTTTTAAAAAACTGTTAATTTATTTTATAAGGTACTTAGGGGGCTAAGTTTGTCTGATTTTGCTTCACTCTCCCTCTGTAGCTAGAAAACTTTAAGAACTCATTATGACTTAAAATACTAATTTTTAGTAGCACTTGACTAATTAGATTTTTTACCTGTATTTTCCTCATTGACCATCTTAACTGTGTAAAGTAAATATTTATCACCCTCTTCCCAACACATTTATAGTTGAGGAAACAAAGTGTTTTAACATCCATGGTTCTCCCTCATAGTTGGAGGAACCGCCATGCAGACTTAGTGCTTCTGCTGCCAGAGCTCAAGCTCTTTGAACTTCAGAATGACGCTCCTGCAGAAGAGGTCATAAGGAGAGTCCGCCTTTTCTCCTGGATTTTCTCCTACAGCACAGGCTCCTCCTTCTCAGTCTGCTTTGTTAGTTTTCACTTCTCTCCTTGACTTTTGACGTTGGGGTGCCCTACGGCTTGGTTCTGGGACATCTTTTCCGTCTGTACACACTATTTGTTCATTGAAATGAATGAATGAGAATTCAGCCAACATCTCCTAATACCAAACCAGAGCTACTTTCTTAGGTGTGTATTTGTGGTTTACACATACACACTGTGACACAATGAATTTGTTTCTCTTTTATGTGAGGACACAGGGACACTGCTAGCTGTTGCATGTCACAATTACTGTGTGTGGTGCTAATCTCCTCAAGTAATCTTTTGGTTTAGAGAAAATAATTTGATGAATTCCTAACTCCTTAAAGTCAGTATAGCCTCCTGGGACACTGAGACAGCTGGGGAAGTGGCTTCCTCCTGAGTCAGGAATGACCAATATGTGGTGTAGAAGTGATAGGGTTAGATACATGGCCCTTTTCCTCTTGGAGTCTCTACTTGTGAAGAAAGGGGAAGAAAGGGTAGTTAGGTGATTTTCTTAGATTTTCGAAGAGCAGATTTCATTAAATTCAGAAAGCAAACCTTTTTTATCATGTGGATAAAGAATGAAAAATTTCAGGGACTGAAATTTCTAAAAATGGATATTCTAAGTACAAAGATAATCCTGATAGGGAACTAAAGTGTGCCTTTGTCCGATGTGTTCTAATTAAATTTTTAAAGTATATAACAAATGACAACATATAAATATCATAGTCCTGTAACTCTTCTTTTAGATGAAGCCCAGAATGATCTGAAAATGATGAAGCACCCAAAGACCACAAAATGGGTTTTTTAAGAGTTATGTTCAGAGCCAAGAAAAAAAAAATACAGGAAATGATAGAACCACCACTCGGGAGAGATGATGTAATATTAATATACCACAGAAAGAAGGCAGAGCTAATCAACTCCTATTTTGTTGTGTTTTCAGCTTTTCTATTAGAACAAACAATGATTGGGAACCTTAATTTTTAGTACTAAAGTGTTATCTTTGATGTGACTAAAATGAATGGTTACTGATAAAAACATGACTTTTTAAAAGCTGAACCCTCCCCTTTGTCATACTCTCTCAGGGAGGGGCCTAACATTTTTCTGAAAGAGAAGTCACAGCCCCTGCCCTGTATGGAACTTTGAACTTGGGGCTGGGTTGAGTGGGGTGGAAAGGCGTAATTGTGAAACAACTGGGTAAAATTGTTTAAAGCAAATGCAAGATAAAGTGGTAGGATATACACATACCTGGTTAAAGAATTTCAAATAAGAGAAAATCCTTATAGGGAAAGGATTCAACTGGAGGGCTTTATGAAGGCACTAAACCTTGAACTGGGCTTTTGAAACATGTAAACATTTTAATTAGAGGAAAGGAATAAGGAAAGCACTTTCAGTAGGGAGAGGACAGTGCATAGAATAATAGCCACAGTAACATTTCTTGACTGCTTACCATGTGTGAAGAACTGCTCTGAGTGGCTTTTATTATTAATCTTTCAATTATTTTTAAGCATACTACGTACTGCATTATCTCATCCTTTTCTCATGTCCATTCTGAAGCCCTCTTATTAGTTGTTATGTTCATTTTACAAATGAGGAACTAAGGTTCTGAGAGATTAGGAGCAGCAGCAGTAGCACCTGGCACGTAGCAAACGCTCAGTAAATACCTGACAGACGGCTGCATGAAGGAGCGAGCACACAAGCCCAAGGGCAGTCACACGCGTAACTAAAGTTCAACTCAAGGTTTGACTGAGGAAGGCTGACTCTTAGCCCACACACCAACCAGCGAAGTAAGTGAAAACGTTTGTGTACAGAAATAAAACGGAGCGGGTAAAGGAAGAGGCTTGAACAACTGATGGATTAAAACCAGTTTCATTGTTGAGATTATAAGAGTGGTAGAGCCCTGAAGGTAAGAGCCGAGTCTTAGGGTCAGGGGTCTGATTTTAAGTCCTGCTTTCTGCGCCTGTTAGTCATATTACCTCCTTGAGTGATGTTTCACTGTGTTTGTGCCTCAGTTTTTTACAGATGACAAAAATCTGTAAAATGGGATAGTGATCCTCACTTAGTAGGAAAGTGGAATTAAGAGGAGTAATACATGGAAAGTACTTAGCACACTTCTTGGCACATAGTAATACTCAGCAAATAACTACAATAATTATTACTAGCAATTTTAAGTCATTACAAAAGGGAAATGACTCAAAAGAAAGCAGTCCAGAGAAACGTGAATCTGGCAGTGGCAGCCAGGATGAATTAGAAGAGGTGAGAAGAATAGTAGAAAGTCGTCGAAGCATTCTGGGTATCAAGTCCTGCCTGCAAGAGAGCAGGGGTACCAGTGAGGAAGGGGCAGGGGAAGTTAATGAATCAGAGAGACTCTGTAAAGTCTACATCCATCAGAATGGAATGATAACATTTATCAGGTGTTTTATATCTTTTTAGAGAATTCTGAGGTCATTGATGACAACTTGTCATTGGAATTAGTACTGAATGCCCTTGGCTTGCAGCTCAAAGCTCACAAATGATAGTGGTTCTCATTATGACATCCTGAATACTTTTTTTCCCCTTTTAGCCACCCTACCATGACCAAAATAATACCAGCTTTTTTTGCATAGTTTCTTGAGATCTAAAACAGTCCAAGTGTTGTTTTTTGTTTTTGTTTTAATCCAGGTAAGTTTCTCCTTGAACAAGGGCTGCTGATTGAAAACCCACTCTCTGTTTTATTTCAGTGCAAGCAGCTACAGACTCGGTCTGTAGGCTCCAACAGAGGGAACGGGAGCGAAACAAGGTAAAAGTGGACCATTTGGGTAATGGAGGCTATAACTCCAGGGCTTTTATTATCATATTATTAGCAGTTGCTTTTGATTTTAAAAAATTCTCTGAATTTGTTTTCTCTTATGCAGTGATTTTAAAAGATTAAAAAATGGCTAATTCATTGAAGGTGTGTTGAGGAGGTATGGTCACATAATTGCACGATCTGTATTTTTATAATTCAAATTGTAGACCTCTTTTTCTCCTTTTCAACTTTTCCCTGAAAGTGGTATTTGTCTCTTAGAGGAGAAAAAATAGGACTGTTACATGGAACAAAAAATAGCCACCAGGTTGGAAATATAAATCTTCAGGCCTGAGGCCTTGAGTATATTATGTATATTTCTTCTAGAAAAGGAGGCATTCATGCCTGTGGATGGGTTCTTTAATGAATAGTCGTAAGAGTGTGTGAATCACTTGCTGGGTAGTGCTTTGCTTATTTGAATTATATCTTAACTAAATTCAGATGTGGAAAAACAGCACAAGAATTTAAGTTCCTGTAATAATTTGGTGTTTTAACTTACAGTTTTCATGAAGTATTTTTATAACTTTATTGTTCTAAACTAGTGGGGGTACACTTGTTAAGAAATGTTGAGTCACTCTGAAAATAATGCCTTTTTGTGTGTTTATATCAGCAAGTGTTACTATCTCCATTTGTCCTTAATGTGTGGTTTATCCATAATAATGGTACCAATCTGGCACTGTAAAAAAGAAACACGGACCTTGCCCAAGTTTAAATTTCTCCACCCTTTGCTCAACTCTTAATGTTGATATAAATTTTAAAACTCAACAATCTGATGAATCAGGCCTTACTGAAAAGACAGTTAAGCCAGGTGGGAAGGCTGCCCGAGAGGAACAGGATCCCAGCGGGCCAGGTTGGGAAACAGGGCTGTTGCGAGACCACTGATAACATGGCAGGGCAGAGCCGTGGGCAGGGAAGTTGGTGTCGGGGTGCAGTGCTTGCACAGTGTCCGGAGAGCACGGTGGGGACAGCCGTGGGGGCTTCAGTGCGCCATGCCCAGCTGGACAGCAGATTTTTTTTTTAGTCTCTACTTGGCTAGGTGCCACTGAGGGTGAAAGATTTTAATTTAAGTTTAAGGCAGCTCATACATGTAGGAGCTAAAAGTCTAGGAGTCCCAAACCACTAACGCGAATATAACGTAGGATAAAGTAAGGGCTGTGATAGTTACAAAGAACTTTGCACGATCTTGGCAAAAAGTGTAATTTACTGGGAAGATAGTGACATCCGAGCCCAACCTTGATCAGTGAGTAGGAATTCGAGTGATAGAAGATGGGAAGAAAGATACTGTAGGATAAAGGATATAGTGGAAGCAAAGGCAAAAGATGGGAGAAGTCGGTGGTCTCACAGAGCTGGTAGGTAGACTGTCTAGATGGATGTTTCCAGAGAAGAATGTAGAGAATCAAGCATTCAACGTTAGGCAATTTGTTGTGGAAGCACCAGGAACATTCCTGTGTTTGAGAATCAGAAAAACTTTTTCTGATAGAACACTGGCTGTGCTGGCTGTTACTGGCTGTAACTTATGCAGTTCTCTTGGCTTTCCAAATAAAAATGAAAAAGGGGTGTTTTTTACGTGAATATGCACTCACATGATATTGGTCTTTATTTCTAAGACATTCTCAGGGCAGTTATGATTCTGATAAAATGGCAATCCCTGTCATTCTTAAGCAGAACTAACCTAACATTAAATTATAATTGGGATAGATGGTTCCTCTTGTCACTTTGAACTTTTTTCATGTTTGGTGTATTAACTGTATGTAGGTAGGAAAATTACCAGATTGGGTGAAAAATACCTGGTGTCTTCTATTTCTGGTACTTGCCTTTATTAGCTAACTGTGTGCCCTTGGACAAGTCCTTGAGCTTCAAAGCAAATACTTGTTCTACTTACCTGATAGATTGATGTTCTGCTTACCTGATATGTTGTGTTGTATAATTTATGTGAAATAGCTTTACTTTCCAAATGTCAGGTGGCTTTTTTCCCCCCACCACCTCGATCGTTTGTTTAAGATGCAGGCAATCACTCTGGATAAGAGCCCTGCTGTGGTCTGTAGGGTTGGTGAAGCACTTGATTTTCTAAATTGAAAGATACTGTCCCTTGGTTTAAAAAAAAAATGGCCTCAAGAAATAATAAAGCCCTTGGGGTATTTTGGTCTTAAATATATTTCTTCCAGGTACTATCTCAGAGAATGTTATTGAACTTTTTTTTTAATGGAATACACTGATTAAATATCAGTATTTTAGAATATATTGAAATGTAGTCTTTATTTCTTTCATTAGTGCTTATCTAGTTAGCGGAACATTTGAAATATGGATCCTTAAGGTCTTTCTTTTTTTTTGAAGTGCCATATCTGATTTTGCCAAAACTTCGTGTGGCAGAGGTTTCAGACTACATATATATGACAGAGAGGTAAAGTTTAATTTCTCATCTAGCAAAAGAGTACAAAGCAAAATTGACCTCTAGCTGCATTTTACAATCTAATGTTAATTGTTGCCTCGGTTATTCTATTGGCTACATTTTGTATATTTGAATGGCTCTCAGAACAAAGAAAGATGGGAGTAGTAATGGAATAAAATAGACTGTTGCCATTAATCATTCTTTTATGTCAAGACAATTTGTGGAATTCTGTGGGAAGTAAGTTATGATAAACGTCATTCATCCAAATCATATTTCCCACAATTGATATCTAAAAGTACATTCAGAAGAACAATAAATGCACATTCCCCAGTTATTTGACATATGTCTTAAAAACTGGTAACTAATACAAGCTGCATATTGGGCACTAGCAGTAAGAGTAGTGAAATGAAAATACAATTGGCTTATAAAGTTCACTGACCTAAGTAAGCTGTCAGAGGCAGATGCTGAGCTGATTAGCATCTGTCACTGGCTTCAGCTTAGGTTCATGCACAGGCATCAACTATTGAAGTTCTGTTCATCCAGACTAGAGATAATAATAAAGTAAACATGAATCCTTTGATTCATCTTGTCCACAAATGTTTATTAAATTTAGTTTTCCCTCTGTATGATTTTTTTTTTATGAGAGCAATGAGATAGCATGGTTTATACATTTTTTCTTGATAGAGTTTGAAAATGTAGGGTAATGGATCAGTACAATCGGCCCTCCGCATCCGCTGGTTCTGCATCCGTGGATTCAACCGAAATATTTAAAATGTATATTTTTTAAATTCCAGGAAGTTCCAAAAAGCAAAACTTGAATTTGCCACATGCTGGCAGCTGTTTCCAAAGCAGTTACACTGTATTTATATAGCATTTATATGTATTAGGTATTATAAGTAATCTAGAGATGATTTAAAGTATATGGGAGGATTTACAGGTTATATGCAAATACTACACCATTTTATAAGGGACTTGAGCATCCGTGGATTTTGATATCCATAGTGGGGGGGGGGCGGTCCTGGAACAAAAACCCCATGGATACCACGGGATGACTGTACATAATATTCTAAATATTTTAAATAATTACTGGCAGTTGTTATTCTGGTACTTCTTATTGAAGTAAATACTTTTTCATTTATCTGTGTAAGGCATATGTAAAATTAAAGGCACATGTATTGCTGACAGATGTTCCAAAGAACCTTTTAGACATTAGTTGCTTTATTCAGAGTTTTCCCTTAGACCAGGGTTTTTCAACCTCTGTGCTGTTGGCGTTTTGGAGCAGATAAATCTTCGTTGTGGAGTCTTTCCTGCATGTTGTAGGATGTTTAGCAGCATCCTTGGCCTCTACCCACTAGATGCCAGTATCACCACCCCCAACCTGTGTTGTGATAACCAAAAACCTGGGGGACAGGAGCCTCAAAATCACCCCCCACTGAGAATTACCGACTTAGACTAATGCGTGCAAAAATGTGTTTTTATTATGTATCCATGAGTTGATTTATAGACCTGGTCCTAGACACAGTTTGCCTTCAGGATTGACTTTTCTTCAGATGTATCTCCAGTGGGACATAAGTAAGCTGGGTTATTACTACTATTTCTTTCTGTTGTAGAAAGAGACAAAAACCATTACAGCTAATTATTTTTGGTACACAGCTATAGCTCATTAATAAACTTTCTCTTTATTTTCTTTTAAAGTTGGCATTTTCTTTTTTATCTTGGGAAAACAAATGTATCCACTCCTTTGAGTATGCAATTGATTTCATTTAGGAAGAACCCTCTGAAACTTGATTTGAATTATTTTTATTGTGATAAAATACACAGATATGTCATTTGGGAAAGTATTAAACATAAGAATAAGTCTGGAAGAGATTCATAAAAGTCACATTTCACAGTGAATTCTAGAAATTATAATACTATCTTTATTTCTTTGGAAACCATTTTGGTGGCTCCCAATGTGTCCACAATATAAAAATTTTAACTGCAGAGTGAAACATACAAATTTAAGTAAAAAAAAAAGTAATGTAGAATGATAGATTTGAACTAATTCAGGTTTTATTTCTGCAGTTGCTGTGCTGGATCATTTTTAATTTTATTTTATTTTTTAAAATTTTATTTATTTTTTGACTGTGTCGTGTCTTCATTGCTGCGCGTGGGCTTTCTCTAGTTGCAGTGAGCGGGGGCTGCTCTTCATTGCAGTGCATGGGCTTCTCATTGTGGTCGCTTCTCTTGTTGTGGAGCCAAGCTCTAGGCGCGCTGGCTTCAGTAGTTGCGGCGCATGGGCTCAGTAGTTGTGGCTCGCGGGCTTAGTTGCTCCTTGGCATGTGGGATCTTCCCAGACCAGGGATTGAACCAGTGTCGTCTGCATTGGCAGGCGGACTCTTAATCACTGTCCCACTGGGGAAGTCCTGGATCATTTTTTAAATGCAAGGACATTTAGTAATTCAGGGATTAGAGGGGCTGAGCATCTAAAGAAAGCTGACATGATTCTGAACTGTTAGGAATTTACTTTTGGAAATGAACGTGTGTAGCTGACTCACTTTGTTCAGGACTGACTCTGTAACTGGAAGTCCTTTAAATTAACTTCAAGGTTTATTAAAGGATAAACAATGAAAATGTGTTAATTTGAAACTAATGTATTACTAAACTTCAACAGTAACCTCAATAATTGTTTAGAACTCAGACCAAAGAAGGATTTGGGGGTTAAGAGTATTTTATCACTGACATTACTCAGTATATTGCCAGCACCTGGTGGTAATAAAAACCAGTCTTTCAGTTGTGTGTGTCATGGGTTTAAATTCTGTTCAGACAGTGCACCCCCTTGTTGCTTGCACCCAGGGCAGAGCTCTCCCACCGTAGTGCTGTTGGTATGCCATTAGTACATATTGTATCGTTATTGAAAAAAGAAAGCTGCAGACCATCATGTGTCGTATGACTACATTTTGTTGTAATTAAGTAAATAGGTTTGTATGAACAAAGGAAAAAGCGTAAGTGTACCCATCAAACTAGTCATAATACTAGGAAAAAGGAAACGGGAAAGGATTTGTATATGTATGTTGGGGGGGGGGAACTGTCCCTTTATATTCTTGTATTTGAATTTGTTTCTAAGATCTGTGATACTTCTTTAATAAAAATTAAGGGAAAATGCTAATATGAGGAATTACTGAGCCTTAAGTATTTATACTTTATATTTTGATAGATTTTTGCAAATTGCTCACCAGAGACCCTAATTACTGCTACCACCATGAATATCAAGTTTTAAACGTATAATTTAGTATGTACTCTTTTGGTAGCTGCTAGAAATTTAACTGCTAACCGTAATTACCTATTACAGGTAATTTTAAGCTTTAAATGGTAAGTAGTTCCATTACTATGTTGTGTTCCTTCTGTTAGTCTTGTGTGAATCTGTTGCACATAACGATAGTTAGATATGATCGTTATTTTTCAAACGCATTTCAACTGTAGAGGAATCCTTCTTTCAGACTAAATCTGACGTAGAGCCCCCTATATTGAACGTGAAAGCCGAATTACTGTGCACAGGCGATGACGGTCTGCGGTTAGCTCACTGTTTATAAAAGACTGTTCCTTATTTCTGAGAGTTCTTTTTAGTTGTAAACAGACTCATTGGCATGTTAGGCTAAATCTTTGGCGTTTATAACTTGCTCTGCGTGAACTGGAGGCGTGCTGCCCTTAGGACGGGCTTGGTTCTCGAGGAGGTGGCGCCTTTGCTGCTTCAGATCAAGGAGCAGTTCAGCTCCTTGTTGTTCTGTTCTGGTGAGGTTACCGCTGCCCAGACTGTATTTCCTGACATTTTGAATAGATATGCTGAGGTAGCCTTCACTCCTGTTGGCTTAAATAGTTTTTAACTTGCTCCTGGGTGATGATATGTGAGATATAGCTAACTCGGGATTTTTCTGCTGTTATATACAGTGAAACCTCACGTGTCTAGAAGTCTTAGAACACGAATCATTCCATATAGCCAGGTCAACCACAAAGCTGAGATTTTTATCATCTTGAAGCATAGTACTTTTATCACTTTATTTTGGATGGAAATCTTTAAAAATATATTCCACACTTTTCTGGTTTTTATAAAAAGTTTATTAAATGTTACAGGTTAATTTTCTTTATGAATTAGGAATTACTGAGAATGTAAAATTTTATGCTATGGTGAAAATGGTGATGTCCTCAGGGAATTAGAGAGAAAAAAGTGTTTCTCTATTTCAAATGCCCTCAGATACTGTCTGTTTCTAAGTTTCTGTATCTGTCTTCTTTTTTGTAAGGCTGATGCCTATCATTTCTTTCTATCTCATTTAGCAGCATTTTCTTTAATTTGACTTTTAATATGGTATAGCTTTGGTAAACAGTTAACTAACCTGGTTAGAATTGTGTGTAAGGTAGGGCAAATAAATTCAGAATCAGAAGAGTTTTTCATGAATACTGCAGTATTTTTAAATGGACTTTGTGTTATGTTATTTTGGGCTTGTGTGTGCGTGCACGCGTGTGCGTTTTTTTTTTTTTTTTGACCGCTTAAAGTTCTTACCATAAAGTTTTCAACTAAGTTTCAGGTAGATGTTATTTTCTGGTAGCTGACTTTTGTTTATAGGTAAAGATTACAGTGTTGTCAGTACAGGAATATACAAGCTACCCCTCCCTTTTTTTCCTTACTAATTGTGGAGAATGCAAGATTTCAAAGCAGTTATTGTTATTAAAGGTGGGAGACTGAGAAAGGATAGATAAAGTAGAGTGGCTTCCAGACCTTTTTTTAAAAATTTTCTTGAGGTATAGTTGATTTACAATGTTGTGTTTAATTTCTGCCTAAGCGAAGTGATTCAGTTATACATATATACATTCTTTTTCATATTCTTTTCCATTATGGTTTATCACAGGATATTGAATATAGTTCCCTGTGCTACACAGGACCTTGGTGTTTATCCAACACACACACACACACACACACACGTGTTTGCATCTGCTAATCCCACACTCCCAATCATTCCTTCCCCTAACCCCCTTCCCCCTTGGCAACCACAAGTTTGCAGAACTTCTTGATATGAAAGCAAGACTAGATTTTCACCTCGGTTAGGGAATTGTCAGTCTTCACCGTCTTTTCACCTGGACTAGGAGGCCAAGCAGTGATATGTGTCATATGAAAAAGCTACTTGGATGTATATGGCTTTGGTAATAATATTCTGAAGCTACAAAATAGAGAAACTGGTCTTTGGCAATGTCTTAATTAAAGTCTTGTCTTACAGCCAAATGGTAAATGGTGGAATCACGGGAAGATTGAGTTGAGTATGGGTTTGGGAGGCGAGAACTATTACTTTTATTCGAGTTGCCTTGTATTGTTTGAATTATAAAAATCTGTTGCTAAAATCAGATTATTAAAATTAAAGATTTAAAACCCTAAATTGAAGAGGATTGAAAAGTGGTTTGATCTGCCTTCTAGATGCGTTGCTCATATCTGTATGATAATGCTTACCTTCTATTAAGCACTGTAGACACTGAGCTAGGAACTTGACATGATACAGATTTATTTATGAATGTAAATATTCTTTTCCTCATTTTAAAATTAAAATTTAACGTGGCCAGAGTCATGCACCTGGTAACAGGTGAAGCAGAATTTGAAGCCAGGTTTATCCACTTCCCAAATCTTCATTTTTCTCTCTTGAGCTGTATGTATGGCAACATGCTGCCTGGTGGGAAGTCGAACCTGGGCTGTTGCCTCATGGCACAGATCACAGGGTCAGCCAAGCTAATGACAGTGCTTCAGTTAAAAAGAGAAGACTAATCTGTTAAACAACTTCGGAGCATGCAGGGTTAGTATCCTCTGTACTCATTAGAAATTAATTTTCA
This sequence comes from Monodon monoceros, assembly GCF_005190385.1. Classification (NCBI taxonomy): domain Eukaryota; kingdom Metazoa; phylum Chordata; class Mammalia; order Artiodactyla; family Monodontidae; genus Monodon; species Monodon monoceros. Next base: position 6,638,105 of record NW_021703780.1, on the reverse strand, counting down.
GCCAAAGCAAGGCATCATTTTGATGAAATTTATTTGCATTTTTCTTCTCTATGACTTTTCTCTTAAAATAAATAGTTCTGTAAAAATTCCATGAAAAGAATTTAATGAACTCTTCATGTTTTATTCATCTTTTGAAGAATTACCATCCATGAGGCTGAAAGGTTAAGAAGAAATATTTTGAATTTTGTTTAACCTGTTTCCCAAACTTACTGGATCAGCAAACCCCATCCTAACCCTCTCTCCCCACCACTGTACTGCCTGCTCAGATCACATGGGTCTGCGGGACATATTTTAGGGGAATGTTTCACTATAACTGAAACTTCAGATTCACTTCTAACCTCTCTCCTTGGTGCTGAGGAACTTTAGATCAGATTGGCAGAAAAAACTCCTGCAGTAGTTTTTTTTTTTTTTTTTTGTCTTGCAGAAGACCTTTAGCCATCTATGTAAAACTTCCCTGGAAAGATCTGATTTGCACTTCGTGATAGAAAAGCCATAGGTTTGGGTGTCAGCAAGTCCTAAGTTTGAGTCTACAATGTAGTAGCTCAGTGACCATGGAGAAGTAAATTTAGTGTTCTTAAGCCTTAATTTCTTCATCTGTAAAATGAGAATCCTGTAAACTCAGAAGTAGATAAGATATACAAAACAACTAGCAGAAATACACCTTTCATAGATACTTAGAGCACCATGGCTTCTCCACCTTGCTTCTTATCATGGCCCAGATGAGAGAGAAGATAATGGGCGGCATCATGGGTGGCGGGAAAATACGGCTTCCATCTTTTTCCTGATAGCTCTCTCAGCATCTGAGTTACCAGTATTCTGAGTAACCAGGTGTCCTCCTGTTTTCATTAGAGCTCTGGGATTAGTAAGCCTTTTGGTGCTTTGTAGGTTTTGATGGTTTGCATCTGTCACAGTGCTTGTTTTTTAAACAGGACTTAGTCTGTGGCAAAACTTCTAGACACATATGTAGAATACTGAGGCAGAGATAGAAAGTTTTATTTATACTGTCTTTTTGTATTTAGCTCTTTGTGGGTTGACCAAAAGGTTCGTTCAGGTTTTTCTGTAAGATGTTACGGGGAAATCCGAACGAACTTTTTGGCCAACCCAATACCTATTCAAAGATAATAACTTAAAGTGTATTAAATTTATGCCTTTTAATTTATATATTGTTTCATCTTTACTGTTGTGTTACTCAAAAGAAAAAATTTGTCCTCATATAGAAATATTAAGGGACATCTCAAGATGAACGTAGATATTTGACATAGATGCTTTTGCCATTTATTTGCTTTAAGTTTTGGAAGTGAACCAAGAGAGAGTTCTTGAGTTCTCTTCCAGTGATTAATAATCTGTGATTCTTTTAATGTGGCCAAAAATATTTTATGTGAGACGTGCATTTTAATTTCTTAAAGTAACAATTCTTTTGGCATGTATTCTTTCAACTTAATTTTTAAATTATATGCGATGAAATGGAATTTGTGGAGAAATAGAGGTATGAAAATTTCCCTGGATTATGTTTGATTCTGTCGTTTAAAATACTAGACATTTTTGAAATTTCAGAAATGTGAATGCCCATGTTCGGGCATCGTAAGAGAAGCCTTAGATGTTTCTGATGTGTCATGTTCTCGTTGGACAGTGAAACTGTAAAGCAGTTTTGTCACTGCGACTTATAAGCTGATTGTTACACGGTAGTGAGCAAATATCAAGAGGCAGTTATTTTTGTCTCTCTGCATAGAAACTTAATTGTCTGCGAAACGTCCCATGACTTTCAAATTTTCTTTTCTCAGATGCATAATGACCATTTAATAGCTAGTGAGAAACAGCATATAATGCAGTGGGAGGATTTCATGAAAGAACAGCACAGCAAACGGGCTGAAGTGGACGAAGAGCACAGAACAGCCATGGAGAGGCTGAAAGAACAATACGCCGAGATGGAGAGGGGCCTGGCAAAATACCCAGCCTTTGGAGAACTTGAGCCGTAACAGTGACAGACTGATGAGAAAATACTGCCTTCCCCTCAGAAACCGCTCAGCCTCTGCCTCAAGTTGAGCAGCGTATTCAGTGTCACTCTTCTGCAGAAGAAAGAAACTGCTACCGGAGTCTTAGCTGTTTCCTAGAAGAAGAATGCCACATCTTCCCAGTTTTAATTTCCTGTATCTGCCTGTATCTCTAAATGGGGAGAAGTAGGAGGAAAATGGTATAAACATGCTCTTTGTTAATGAGGATTGGTCTTAGTTTCCATTGATTATCTCGGAGAACTGTAAATACAGACTTCTTAGAAAAGTAATTTAATTCGTTCTTATGCAGGGCTAATGTTACTTCATTATTGTGGCTCCGAAGGCCGATATGGTGGCTGCCTGTCAGAGCCTCCCTGGCTCTTGGAAGAGTGTGTACAGTGTTATTCCATGAGTAATGTACTGAGAAACAACTGTCTTGGGAGCAGAGACCACATTGAAGAGAGTCAAAACTTTGTCTCTGCTCTTCAAAGAGAGCCGCTTTGGTTTCTGAATTGGCCTCTGTTGGGAGAAGTTGCAGATTTTGCATGGCAGCGTAATGCCGTGTTTCACTGGATGACAAGACATGCTTGTTAAGTTTGTGGCCTTCCAGCACTTCATATTTTCAGCTTTTAAAATGTGCTCTCAAGGAAAAGCTTACCAAAAATAGAGTTGACTTTTACCCTTTCCAAGAACCATAATCTTGCCCATGGATTTACCTCATTTTTGCGTGTGTTTTGCTGCGGGTAAGCTTTGTAAGATAAATCATGTCTATACGTGTTTCAGCTGTTTAATGAGTAATCAGCAAAACCTGCCAAGACGTCCCTCTGGAACCACGTGAAGACTCCGGCTCTGAGCAAACCAGAAGTATTTGCCCACGTGGCAAATGATCCATGTTAAATGTAAATCCTTTTTAGTGTTTAATGTCTGTTCTCATAAGCAGGTGTATTAAGATGAAACATGTACCAGTTCTGTCATCACTGTGATCTTGAAAAATCTGCATTTACCGATCTAATTGAGGAACTAAGTTGATTTTTTATTTGCCATAAACCAAGCAGAATTAAATGCAATAATTTCAAGAGATTTATGGCAAATGAATTTGAGGTATGGATAAATCTTTCAGGTCTTTTTTTTTTTTTTATTGCTCTTCAGTAAAGAAAGGCACAAGAAAGAAAATACTCAACTCTTGTGTTATCTCAGTGTTGCTACTGCAGAAAAGTGACAGTGCTTGCTTGTGTAAAGTTATGGCTTGCTGTCAAAGCTTCATTCTTGGCTGCATGTTGAAAATGTGATTAAAGTTAATAGAGGAGATGAAATAAGTATTTGAGATTTCTTTCAGTAACACTGAACTTCTGCCAACTCCCTCTGTCCGCTACCGTAGGCTTGACAGGTTCATCCATCATCCTCTGGTACCTGGACGAAAAAGAGCACTTGCTGACATTCAGGCATGTTGGAATTTTCTTAATTCTCTTTCAGTGGATGGAAAAAGAAAACATACTTCCCAGAATATCCCACACATGAAAAGGGAGGGGAACCTTAAATGAAAATTCCTTTTGTACCATAGGCAGTTTTGGGAGAGCCATTAATTGCCAATGCACCATTGAACAGATGCTGGAACCAGGAGATCAGGACTTTGTGTGAGCAGGAATGGTTCCTCAACTTGTGCAAAGATTTCTGACAGTGTTTGTTCATCTCATATGAATAATAAATACTTTACCATATGAGTTTGTATATACTATAGAAGGATCTAAGAGACTTCTTAAATGATTTAATGGACTTTTTGAGCTTTAAACATTGATACTAAATTCTTTCTTTGTGACTTTCTTAGCTGTTCAGTATAGCTTCTAAAAGAGAGGGTTGCTTTTCTTTCCCTTTACTATTTTTAGTAGTGAACACTTTCACTTATATTTCCCAGTTTTTAAATCACTTTTGATATGTGTTTTATTTATATATAAAAAGTAGCTTTAGTCGTTACATAACATACAGCATTTCTGCTGCTGTGCTGTCAAGCAGAGAGAATATGGATTCTGTGTGCCTCACAGGATTAGTTTCTAATGATCAAACGAAATAATGTTTGTCAACTTAAAGTGCTATAGAAATATTTGTTTTTAAATTCTAAGTATTTTTTATTTTTCATCATGATTTCTTTTTTGACTTATATATGTGGATTTTTTTTCCCATTTCCTAACATGTAGTTTTTTTTGTTTTGTTTTTTTATTTGCGGTACGCAGGCGTCTCACCGCCGCGGCCTCTCCCGTCGTGGAGCGCAGGCTCCGGACGCGCAGGCCCAGCGGCCATGGCCCACGGGCCCAGCCGCTCCACGGCACGCGGGACCCTCCCGGACCGGGGCACGAACCCGTGTCCCCTGCATCGGCAGGCGGACTCCCAACCACTGCGCCACCAGGGAAGCCCTAACATGTAGATTTTTAAGTTCTGTTCTTATTATTGATTTCTGTTTTTATTGGATTGTGGTCCAAGGATAGATTCATATAAGACTTGAGATGTTAAAATTTGTTGAGATTTGCCATCTTACCTAAAATATGCTAAGTTTTTGTAAATGTTACGTTAGTGCTTAAAAGTATGCATATTTTCCAACTGTTGGGTGTTCATTAGACCAAACTTGTTAATTATGTTGGTTAAATTGTCTCTGTTTTACTGTTCTTTTTTTCTTCTACTTGATCTTCCAGATTCTGATATGTGTTAGAATTTCCTGCTCTAGTGGATTTTCTGATTTCTCCCTGTAATTCTTTCAGTTTTTATTTCATATATTTTGAAGCTTTGTTATTAGGTACATACAAGTTTAGAATTATCTTCCAAGTTTAGAATTGAATCTTATATTTGTAGTCACAGCCTCTATTTCTAGTAATGTTTTTGTATCAGTTTATATTGCTTTAAAATCTGTTTCTAAAAGAGAGATTTATACAAGCCACACCAGCTGGTTAATAATTTGTAGGGTATATATTTCTTTATTCTTCTGTTGGACCTTTATATCATGTTTTCATGTGCCCCTTAAAAACTGTAACTAGATTTTTTTTTCTATCTAATTATCTTTTAACTGGAGACTTTAATCCATTTTACATTTGTTGAAATTACTAATATATTAGGATTTATTTATACAGTAAGTCCACTACATATGAACCTTCAAGTTGCGAATTTTCAAAGATGCGAACGTGCATTCGCCTGTCCAATCACGTAAGCTAGTTCACGTGTCTTTCATACATTGAACACCTTGCTGTGCAACACGAGGAGCTTACTAATAAAGACCTGACAGAATTGGAGGCCCAGAGAAAGGACGAAGAGAGACAAGAGGAAGAAGAAGTAACTGAAGAACAGAAGAGATTCACAACACAGGAAATGACAAGGGGATTGTCTTTATTTGAGGAGGCACTGTTAGTTTTTGAGCACAGGACCCGAATGTAGAACGGTACACGAGGGTTGCAGCAGCCATTCAGAATGCGATCCAGTGCTACCGTGTCATCTGTGACAGCAAAAAAAAAAAGAGCTCCTACCCGGACATCACTGGATCGTTTTTACAGGAGGGTAGGTAGAATTGAATCCAGCAAGGAACCAGAACCTGTGCCATCAGTGTCAGGCATGAGTGAAATTGCAGCTTGCCCTCCGTCTCCTATTGCTGACGATCCTTCAGCTCTACCATCTCCCACCTCCTCTCCCTCCTCCAGTCAGTAACTCTTCTTGCCTGTTCACTCGATGCCAGCCCCAGTATCCCAGCTGTTGTACTGCACTACTGTACTTTTCAAGGTACTGGACTGTGAGATTAAAAATGTTTTCTTTATTTTTTGTGTTTGTTTTTTATGTATTATTTGTGAGAAAAGTATTGTAAACCTATTACAGTACAGTACTGTGTAGCTGATTGTGTTAATTGGGTGCCTAGGCTAACTTTGTCAGACTTACAAACAAATTGGACTTACAAATGCGCTCTCAGAATGGAACTTGTTCACATGTAGGGGATTTGCTGTACCGTCTTACTGTGCTTTTCGTCCTACCATTTTGTTTCCTCACTGCCTTTGGTTTTTTTTTCTTTTCTTTTTCCACACTGAGTTTTGTTTTGTTTTGTTTTACAATTTTCCTCTACTAGTTTGAAAGGTAAAACTCAATTTTTATCTTTTTGGTGCTTACCATGAAATTTAGTTTGCATAGTTAACAGAATCTAAAGTTTATGTCTTTACTCTTATTTGAACATTAGACTTCTGAACAAAGTGATTGCTTCCCCTTAACTAATAAGTGTCTAGAATTTTAGTTTTATCTCAGTTTAACTCCAAAAACAGTTATTTTTTACAGTCAGTATTTGCTTATTATCCTTGAAAGTTATCTGGGTATACAATTCTAGATAGACAGTTATTTTCTCTCAGTATTTAAAGATACTGTTCCACTGTCATCTTGCTTCCAGTGTTGCTACTGAAATGACACTTGTCAGTCTGATCAGTATTCCTTTGTAGATAATCTGTCTTCTCCTTCAGGTTATGTTTAAGTTCTTTATCTTTCGCATTCTACAATCAGATGTCATTATACTACAACATGTCTACTGTGGATTTCTTTTCATTGATCTATTCAGATTCACTGAGCTTCTTGAATCTAAGAATTAGTGCCTTTCATGAATTATGAGAAATTCTCAACTTTTACCTCTTTGAATATTGTACCTTTACATTCTTTGGATTCTCTCCTTTAGGAGATCAAGTTAGACTTAAGTGTTCCCATCTCACTCTGTTCTCCATATTGCTTTATCTCCATTTTGTATTTTCTGTCTCATTGTCTCTATGTGTTGGATTCTGGATGATTTGTTTAAATCTGTCTTCTCACTGTCTTTAACCTATTTAACCTATCAAGTTTTTAATTATGGGTATACTTTTTTCATTTCCAAAAGTGTTGTTTGGTTCTTTTTCAAACTTCCTTGGTCATTTGGGGTAGTTCCATTATTCCCTCTTTTTCTTTTCTTTGAACATACTAAATGTCCTTATTTTGCATTCTGCATATGATGATTTCTGTATTTTTCTCCTTTTTTGTGAATCTGAATCTATAGTTTGTTGTTTGTTGTTTTGTCTGAAACAAGTTTATGGTGACTTGTTTTCTGATGTGATCAGTGAATTTCAATTGTGAGTTTACATTCCTCTGAACTTTATTTTCGGGAATTTTGGGTATGTTTTGTGGTTTTTGGGTTTTTTTCCTAGCACCTCCATTTTGTTTCTTATGGCCCTCTAACCCTGGACCACTTCAAAGTCAGTTTTCACCTTGAGTTTCCCTCCACTCCCACCCTGTCACTCAGTGTGTGTGTGCTCACAGACACTTGCTCACAGGCAGTGTGAATTTCTTCCTCAAATGTATGCCAGTGTCAGGCTGTGATAAGACATTCCTAGAGATTTTTTTCATCCTTCACAGCTCTACTTGGAATAAAGAAGAGAAACTTTAGGTGTTTTCCTAGTTCACTCACTGAGAGTGGTGCCCTTTGGGGATTCACCAATTGTATTGCAGTCCAGCTCAGTCCCTGTTGTGAGCTGAATTGTGTCCCCCAAAATTCATACGTTAAAGTCCTAACCAGTGTGACTGTATTTGGAGACAAGGCCTATGAGGAGGTAATTAAGGTTGAGTGGGGTCAGAAGGGTGGGGCCCTGATCTGATAGCACGGGTGTCCTTATAAGAAGAGGAAGAGACAGTAGAGCACCCTTTCTCCACGTGCACACAGAGAAAAGATCATATGGTTGCAGCAGAAAAGGTGGCCATTGGCAAAGCAGGAAGAGAGGCCTCAACAGGATGGAATTTTCCAGCACCTTGATCTTGGACTTCTTACCTCCTGAACTGTGAGAAGATAAATTTCTTTTGTGTAAGCTACCCCATCTGTGGTGTTTTGTTACAGTGGCCCAAGCAGACTAACACAGTCCCAGGCCGTGATTCCTGCCCCCATGCAGGCACGGGTTCTTAAAACTGGGGTTCTTCTAGGCCACAGGGATGGGGACCTAGGACAGTTATCAGTTCCAGAGCCAAATTATCCTGTAGAATTTCACTTTTTCCCGATCTGCCTTCAGTTGTTTTCATTAATTTGCGATGAACTTGGCCATGAATAAAAAATACAGTTAGCTAACACAACATTGTAAAGCAGTTATACTCCAATAAGAAAAAAATAATAAAGTAAAAATAAATACAGTTAAAATTTTTTTCTAGCATTTTTGGTGTTCAGTAGCTAGTGGAGATTTCTCTGTTCAGAAAGGTATGTTAGGTATATGTTGATTTTATTATATTCAAATTTCCCTCCCAAAAGACCTTGTCCATATTCTAGTATAAAGGATGATACCTTTTCTTTCAATCATTGTGCCTAATATTCAATATTTTCTATTTTGTGTTTTCTTATTATTATCTGTGAACTAATTTGATTGTTTCCATTACTTCTGTTGGATTCTTTTTACTATTCATGAGCTAATAAAAGCAAATAAGAGTATAGCAGTCTCATTTTGAATCTGTATAACTCTTATCTGTATATTTCATTTTGGATTTCTTTTTTTTTTCTTTTTAGGACATTGTTCTATATAGTTTGTGAAAACATCCCAGGTCCCTATTATGAGTATGTAGATAGAAGTAGATTTGTGGTATTAAACCCAAGGTTTCATGAAAATCTGGAGGAATCACAAATGCCTCCAATATACATTGTGAATTCTCTTTTTTGTTTCTGTCACACATAGGCTTTCAATCTGAACACTTCCAGTCTCCGTAGAGGTATTATTTATGAGTGAAACTTTTGACTATAAGAGAAGTCCGTGTCATCTGCAAATAGTTTTACTTCTATGATATTGTTTATCATAGACTCCACCGAAGAAACTTACAACTAATAAATTCAGTAAACTTGCAGGATTCAAAATCAATATAAAAGGACCTGCTGTGTTTCTATTCACTAACAATGAACGATTGAAAAGAGAAATTAAGAAAACAATGTTGTTTACAATTGCATCAAAAAGTAAAATACCTAGAAATAGAGGTGAAAGATTTGTACACCAAAAACTACAAGATATTGATGAAAGATATTAAATAAATGGAAGATATTTCATGCTCATGGATTGGAAAGATTAATACTGTTAACATGTTCATACTACCCAAAGCAATCTACAGATTTAGTGAAATCCCTATCAAAATTTCAATGGCATTTTTCACAGAAATAAACAATCCTGAAGTTTGGAACCACAAAAGAGCCCAAATAGCCAAAGCAATCTTGAGAAAGAAGAACAAAGCTGGAGGTGCTTCCTGATTTCAAACTATATTACTAAGCTACAGTAATCAAAACAGTATGGTATTGGCATAAAAACACATAGACCAATGGAACAGAGCCCAGAAATAAACTCATATGTATATGGTCAGTTAATTTATGACAGAGGAGCCAAGAATATACAGTGGGGAAAGGACAGTTTCTGTAATAAATGGTGCTGGGAAAAGTGGACAGCCACATGGAAAGGTTGAAATGACACCTCCATCTTACACCATAAAACTAGTAGAAGAGAACATAGGGGGTGAGCTCCTTGACATTCGTCTTAGTGATTTTTTGGTTATGAAACCAAAAGCAAAGGCAACAAAAGCAAAAATAAGTGGGACTATAGCAAATAAAAAGCTTCTGCACAGCAAAGAAAACATCAACAAAATGAAAAGGTAACCTACAGAGTGGAAGAAAATATTTGCAAATTATATATGTAATAAGGGGTTAATATCCAAAAAATATAAAGAACTTGTATAACTGAATAGACACTTTTCCAAGGGAGGTAAACAAATGGCCAACAGGTACATGAAACATGCTCAACATCACTAATCATCAGGGAAATGCAAATCAAAACCATGATGAGATATCACCTCACCCCTGTTGGGATAACTGTCATCAGTAAGAAAAGAGATAGCAAGTACTGGTGAGGATGTAGAGAAAAAGGAACGCTCATACACTGTTGGTGGGATTGTATTGGTGTAGCCACTATGGAAAACATCATGGAGGTTCCTCAGAAAACTTAAAACTATAACTGGTATATGATCGAGCAGTTTCACTTCTGAGTATATATCCAAAAGAAACAATCACTATCTGGAAGAGATCATCTGTACCCCCATGTTCATTGCAGCATTATTTACAATAGCCAAGACATGGAAACAACCTAAGTGTCCATCAGTGGATGAATGGATAAAGAAGATGTGATGTGTGTATATATACACATACAATGGAATATTACTCAGCCACGAGAAAGAAGGAAACCCTGCCATTTGCAACAACATGGATGGACCTTGAAGGCATTATGCTAGAGAAAGAGAAATACTAAATGATGTCACTTCTATTTAGAACCTAAAACAAACAAAAACCTCATAGAAACAACAGATTGGTGATTGCCAGCGACAGGGGTGGGGGTGGGTAAAATGGGTTGGGGGGGTCAAAGGATACAAGATTTCAATTATAAGTTCTGGGGATATAATGTGCAGCATGGTGACTGTAGTTAACAATATTGTATATTTGAAAAGTACTAAGAGCGGATCTTAAAGTTCTCATCACAAGAAAAGAATTCTAGATCAAATTCTTGACTTTTATGAAATCGTCCATATTTTTTAAATTACAATTCTTCAGAGAAACAATTTTGTAAATATTTTTAAGGCTTCTGTAGTGAGTCCCTTAAAACAATTTGTAGAGAATCTGAATAGAAAGCCATAAGTTAAATTTTTTTTTTCTTTTTTAATTTCATGTACTCTGAAATGCTTAAGCAGCTTTGGAGATGTATCTTTTTTAGAAAAATAGTTCATAAAATTACAGTGAGGTTGTGATCACACACACAAACCTTATGTGGTCCATTGTATATTGAATAAATTTATTTTAAAATTAATTATATATCAAATAATTTATTAAGATGGAAACAATATTTAATTTTACTAAGAAAAATGTTGACGCTAAAGAATTTGTTTTTTACTCGGGATCTAAAATTTGTAGCTAAAAACCAGCAGGTGTCACTGTGATAACAGATTTTTTTTTTTTCCCCACTAAGCAGTTTTGTGTAGATGGGTGCATACCATCTGTGAACAAAAATGTGTAAGAAATAATGAAAGTGAGTTATATCCTGAGCAAAAATGTCAAAATTTAAGAAAGCATATATGTAGTATCCCTGGAGGGTTAGGAGTACTTTTGAGAATTGTTATTTTTTTCCTGACTTTCTTCATGTTTCATACATACAGACTTATAAATTATATTATTGATGTGAAGGTATTATTAGCAGTAAAAGTACAGTAAAAACCCCTGGTGAGGGGCTTCCCTGGTGGCGCAGTGATTGAGAGTCCGCCTGCTGATGCAGGGGACACGGGTTCGTGCCCCGGTCCAGGAAGATCCCACATGCTTGCGTACCGCAAAAAAAAGAAAACAAAAAACAAAAAACCCTGGTGAGGCTTTGGACTTTATGCTGAAGTGTAGAATAGTACACAGTTCATTAGGTTACATCTTGTGTAGCCAAAATCAAGTCAAGAAACAGCATTCCCCATAATGTTTTTAAATGGATTTGGAAAAAAACCTTGGTCCTTTCCTCCAAATTATAGTTTTATAACTTCTAAATTAATTTTTAGAGACAAAAATACGGTAATTGGTGGAAAATAATAGTAGGAATTAAAGAGCTGGTTGTCAGGGTATCTTTTTCCCACCAACTGTGGAAGCCAAAGTAGAATTTAATACGCATTAATTCATCGAAGCATTGTGCTGTGTCTGGATTGTATTCCAAGAGAATTATAGTCAATAATAGCACTCCATCTTAATGGAATTTATGATCAGTTTTGCACATGTAATAACGAAATAGAAAAACCAGGACAATAGTATTACACAGTATCATATCAAAGAAGATGCTCTACCAAGAAAACAGTTTATGATTAAGCGAATTCCTAGTAGGAACTATCTTTGTAAGTTATAATCAGAGAATCATTAGTAATAAAGATAAAACTTGAATTCAGTAGGATTTGGAGAGTGAGAAGAATGGCAGAATATCCGGTTCAGTTTAGTTCAGTAAGCATTTATGAAGCACCTGTGGTCCAGCCATTTAGTATTCCTAGATAAATTGTAGGGATTTAAAAAAAAATGCATAAAGCTCAGTTTCTGCCCTTGTTTATCAAAAACGCAAATGAAAATACTGGCAAGTTCATACAATAATTACTAGACTTCTTTGGTGTTGAAAATATCAGAGAAGACTGGAAATTGGAAAGTGCACTTGTTTGAGAGTCAAAAGACCTAAGTTTCAGTTATGCTTCCATCGCTAAATTTACAGACTTAACATCACTTAGACAATTTTCACATCACTTCCAACTTTATTAATTTGTGCATAGCCTGTAGGTTAATGAGACTGTGTGGCACAATGACAGTGTGACAGGAAGGTTGCGCTATAGACTCAGATGTGTGACTGATAGAGGAAATTGCTACCCTGCGCGTGGGTTTTTGAGAATGTGACTGAAAATAGCAATGCCTAGTCTAGACAGGGCAGGGATAGCAATGAAGATCTCAGTTTGGAATTTAAGATTGTGAGAATTTTTAACATCCATATATAGGTATGTCTATGCACTGTTTATATTTCTTATGACAACAAAATTTAGATAATCAGCCCTGTTGCTTTTTTATATATAATCATAATTGTTAGCCCAAGTGACTGAATTTTTTTGCTTTTGAGAATAGCATCACTATTAGGAAGATCAAAAAGATGTTAAGATATCTTTATCTTTTAGATAAATATTTTGCTTTTATACATTAGTGAGAAAATACTATGGGCTTTTATTAGGCAGCTAGGCCTATTTAAGGATTTCCCATTTCCTTTCCCAGAAGATTAAGTTATTCAAGGACAAAGAATGTGTTTTGTGCTGTTCTCTATCCCATGCTTAGAACGTGTGCTGTGTGTTAAAAAAAAAAAAAAGTTCTCTCCATAGTATAAGGCTAGTAATGAGTTTGATTAAGTGAGGTTTGAATTACCCTTGCTATTTTTGTTACATTTGTGTTTCACAGTGGATGAATATGAAGATAAAGACTAGACAAACATGTTCTGTTATTTTTAGTCTACACCATCAGGTTTCTGGTCTGTCACCTAGCTTATAATATTTGCTATTTCTCTCAGGAAAGCTTTTAAGATAAACTATATACTGTGAAAGTAGAAAGTTGACATCTTTTGGAAAAAACAGTGACTCCCAATTACCAAATATATATCTGTTTAGGAATGAATCTTCAGATAGAAACAATGACGTACATAGTGATCAGGCTTTTCTAGCCGCAAAGACTGTTGTGTCTCAAAGTATTATAGTACCAGCAGCAGGACCAGTGATGTAAGCTAGCCACTATATTGAAGGCCTTTTTTTTTTTTTTTTTTTTTTTTGAGAGATGTATTTAGAGTTTCAACTTGTGGAGGCTGGACTGTAGCTCTGGAAGCAGTTTTGCCAGGTAGGAACGGGAGTGGAAGAATCCATTCCTGAAGGGAGGCTTCTTTGGTAGAGGCCGAATCCTCCCTCATCCCCAGTTCCGGCCTCTCTCCAGTCTGCTTTCCTTGCTGTTGTTACACTTACTGCCTTGAAACAGAAAGTTCTCCATCCCACTTCCCAATGAAGTATCACCATTTCTTATCTGGTGCTAAAGAGATTTTCAAGTTTTTTAAATGATTTGTTGAGAATAAGTAGTAGATGAGAGAAGAGAAGCATCCCTCTTCACCACCAACACACACACACATTTTTAACATACTTAGGTGACAGTGATAGTTCTTTAAACGCACCACCGGGTAAAAGGAACCTCCGTTTGCAGATTCAGTGAGCTCCCATAACTTTTTGTCCCTGGCCCTCTTAAGGTGGGATGTCCTGTGAGCCGACCAGTTGGCTGTGAGTTTGCTACCCATAGGCTTCCACTGGGGCTGGAGAAGTGACAGGGGGCTGGGGGGAGCAGCCCCCAGGGTTTATTTTCATTTCTTCTTTCTTGCCTGAACTGATCCCGCCATCCCAGACATGGGTTACCATGAAGTGAGTCAGTGCTGTTGGAGGGGCCGGGTCCCACTGGTGTCTACACGCCGGAGAGGATGACAAAACGCCTTCCTCTCGTCCGTATCGGATACGTGTGTTTGTGTGTATCTCTTGTATCGATTCTGGGTTTATTCCCTTATCATCTCATGGAGGTATTTCATTAGGGACACAGAGTAAGACAACACTTGAATCCTGGAATGTGTGGACATTCCTAATGTTAATCACCCGAAAAAGTGGTGATTCTTAGGACCAGGCAGGTGTGGAAACCTCTCTCTCCCCTCCTGTCCCCTCCCCCCACTGCTCATCTGGAATTTCGGAAGTCTAGGCACACTTGATAGCAGCCTTAGTGGGTAGGGGTTACAGATGACCTCTGCCTCGTATGGAGGTGGTCAGGGCCTGTAGGAGGGCCTGGGCCAAAGATGAGTGAGTTATGCTTTATAAACCAGATTATCTGGTTATATTTTGTGACTCTTAACATTTTGTGACCCCCAGTCTTTAGTGAAACCCTTTTTTTTTAATGTTCCAACATGATCTCCGCTGTGTGGAGGGAATTAAGGAAGGAGCTGACCCCCAGTCTCAAACATGCTTGGTGGTGACAGCAGGGAGAGGGGAGAGAGCCCCAAGGGGGAGGCGGGTGACGCACCTGTGAGGTCTGGTTTCCATTGCCCACCTAGATTCAATTTTAGTAAAGAAAAGGACAAGTTCCTTTTTAAGTGTTCGGAAAAGGAAAACTCAAGGCTACAGCAAGTGAAAAGTAAGAGGCAATATGCATAGTTGCTGTGGCCAGCGGACTGGCTGAGCCAAGTCTAGGTCCCCATCGTATCTTAAACACAAAACAAAACAAAACTTTAATTGTATACAGAAGAAAAATGCATGTTTCAAACATTAGTTATAATCAATTAAACTAGTTTTATTTCCATTTTTTAGAAGATGAAAAAATAAAAACTTAAAAGATTATGCAAAATCATTCATTTAACATATTACAAGCGTGTTAGAACTGCCTCCTAAACCCAGGACGCCCCCCATCCGCCAGACTCCACATTTACCCTTTAACTGCTGCTCCGCCCATCTGCTCACATTTATAGCAGAATGCCTGGAAAGAACTTACCTTACTTGTATTCTCCCCTGAGCCCATCCCAGCCCCTCCTTCAGTACCACTCCTCCACTGAAGCCCCTCTTATCGAGGTCACCAGGAGCCTCCATCAAGCCAAATCCAATGCTCGGTCCTCGGTTCATGTTACTCTATCAGCAGTTGACACAGTTGATCCCTCCCTCCTTCTAGAGACGCTTTCTTCACCTGGGTCCCTGACGGCCACACAGTCTTGCTTTGCCTTCTCCCCTCTGTGGGCCTCCTCTTCCAGGCTCTGATTGTTGCTGTGCCTCACAGATTTCCAGCCTGTTCTCTTCCCTGCAGCCCGTCCCATGCTTTTCTCGACACCCAGCTTATATCTCCAGCCCTGACTTTCGCCCTCATATATTCAGCTGCCCGATTAGCACCTCCACTTAGGTCTCAAGAATGTACGTCAGACTTCGGTGTCTGAAGAGACCTTGCTGCCCCTTCTTCTCAGACCTGCTCCCCAGGGCTTTCCAGCTCTGTGTACAGCACCACTGTTTATCCAGTTGCTTGGGTCAAAATCCAGGCATCAGTTCTCACCCCACGCCCCACATCCAATCCATCATTTAGCAGCTTGGCTCTGCCTTCGTTATCCCCGGTCTAACCACCAATTCTTACCACCTCCACGCCTGCAATTCTGGTCTCAGCCACTGCGGTGTTCTCCGTGCACCACTGGTTCTCCTTGCTCATTCCTCTTGCTTCCCCCAGCCCTACCCAATCCATTTTCCACGCAGCAGCCATGGATCCTTTAGAAAGCACGGAACAGATCTTGTCACTCACCGACTTAAACCCTCTAATGACACCCTCTCCCGCTCAATAAAATCCAAGCCCCTTTGCGTGGCCTGCGAGGTCCTGTTGCTGTCACGTTTCATCTCCCTCCCCGTACACCTCGCTTAGTTCCATCTGGCCACGCTGGCTTTCTTGCTGATCTTCAAACACACCTGAGCTCATTTCCACCTGGGAGCCTTTGCCTGACGTGCTCTTCCCTCAGATCCCACCGAGGTTCCCTCCCTCTCTTTCCTTAGCTCTCTGTTCAAACGCTCCCTCCTCCAAGAGGCCTTCCCTGACCACTCAAGCCTTAAATAGCACCCTCCCATTGGTATTTAATATTTCGCTGACTAGAACATAAGCCCATGAAGGCAGGAACCTTGTCTGCCTTATCCATTCTATATTCCCAGTACCTGGCATGTGGGACTTATTCATTGAATGGATGGATGGATGGATAGATGGATGGATAGATATGCTATAGTCTTTGAACCTGTATTTCTTTACACCTGATTTTTTTAAGGTATAATATGAAAGAACTGAGGTATTTCTTAAACTTAATTCTACATTTAGTAATGGATTTTTAAAAATCATTTAAAGATCCTTAAGCTTTTGAATGACAATGCTAGGCATTAGGCATTGCATGGAAATAGTTTCCTCTTTATTGAAGTATCATATATAGCACTGCAGCCATACTGTTCCAGGGAAAAATAAAATCTCTACAGAAACTACTGGAAACTAAAGTTGAATTATAATAGAACTATGGTGTTTCTATTAAAAATATTTAGACTCTAACCAGAAAATGTTTGGTGCTTCTCATTTCATTACCAAACCATCCAAATAATAATCTCTATGAAGAGGAGATAAGATCATTGTATCATAACTGAATCGGACAGAAGTGTCTTGAGAACCACCAGAGGTTCCCAGAGGTGGGATACTTGAGGGGTAAGAGTGTTCACTACGAGTTCGAATTCCACCTCTGCTACTTATTAACTAGGTGACCGTGGGCAAGTTACCTAACCTCTCTGTGCCTCACTATGCACATCTGTAAAATATGGGTAGTAAAAGTACCAAAACCTACCTAGTTTGTTCTGAGGATTAACTTCGTTAACTTATGTCATATATTTTAAACAGAGCCTGGCGTGTAAGTGCTGTATTTAACATTTGCTTTTATAACAGTTGTATTATCATCACCATCTATTCTAGATGTCCATTTAGGAATTTACTCTTTGTAATCCACCCATAGAAAGGTTGATAGGTCATGATCGTAAGTAGCTTAAGCTTCTTGAAGAGAAGTCCATAGCAGCTCTCTCTTCTTGGAGCACTTAGCTACATCAGACTGCTTTCTATGATCCCAAAATACATATTAAAGCCAAAGAAATACTAGTTTTCTAAACCCTTAGATGGCACACCCATACAGCTGGTACCACAAATGATGTCACATGTCAGGAAAACCAGCTAATATATTCCATGGACTCATAGGTACTTCTCAGGATGAAATGTGTTTTACTTCTAGTTCCCAGGCTGGTCTTTGATTCAGACCCAAATGAGAGAAAAATCAAGCCTTTCAAATAGGTCTCTGCTGAACCCATTTTGATAGCACTTAATTTATTGGAGTTATTCATTTGCCACATTTAGTAGTATTGGTGAAATTTCTCATTTCTCAAAACAAGTTTTGCTTACACCCTTTCAAAAGAATGTTATTGGGATGTGGGTAGGTTGTCTGGGGCCAGTCTCTTATCTAGAGACCAGATTCAAAAAGTCTGAGTTCAGCGAAGTGAGTTAGGCTGCACGCTCTTGTTTTGTTTAATAAGCATGTACGGGTCTGGCTGAAACACAGTGCTCTCCCCACTAGGAACAATGCCATACACATCATTTCCTGCAATAATGGAGTTGGAAGGCGATTATCTACTCACAAAACAGGCTGAAACAACAGTTCCTGATATTCTTCTCAAATACTTTAACTTCCCAAGGAATCCGGAAAAAATAATTCCATGAGACAGTGTTGTGAATGAAGGTATGACATTTCAGTTTCCTTCACTGGAACCCAGTGACCAGCAGAAATGAATTACTACCCACTTGGCGTTACTGAGAGGGGCTCTGGCTGGGTGAGTTGTCTGTCTTTGCTTTGGGACCCCCGTACTTGTGAGAGGATGGCCATGGGTTCCTTTTTGTCCATTTATGGGAACCATCCTAGAGATTACCTGCAGTTTCTGGAACTAATTTTATGACATTGTTTCCTTTTACTCCTAAAGAGAATTTGAGACTTCTGTTTCAGACTTTCTGGACAAGAAATGTATACTTTCTAGCAAGAATGAGGCTACATGTTTTATAGTAGTGTGAGAGCTTTTTAAACCCTGCGGCTCCTTTATCTTAAATATGGGTTGGTAAATATTCATAATAAGAGCCGCCTTCTCTGTGACCCTTAACCATCCAGGCATCGCCCAGGTAACCTAATGATGTGCATATGGCAGAAAGGAGTGATTAAGATGAAAGGTTTAGACACTGTCTTCTGGAATTTTCATGTGAAGGAAAACTTTGCAACAAATTATGTCATCAGGGATGCACACATAGGTTTTCTTCACGTCCTGAGACGAAATTGGGCACAGTCATTTGGCTGCCAATGTAGGATGCCAGTTGTAAAACTCTTTGAAAACTTCCAGGAGATTGCCTGCTTTGAATTTCATCTGAATATTTGACTTTGTGTTGACATACCCTCCCTACTAAATAAAAGGTATAATATATTGTGTGCAAGTGTCACTGGGAGGGACAGTCAGCAGAATGAAGAGAAACCTGAGACACTGTAACTACCCAGGGAGGTTATAGAAGCTCCGGAGGTTTGTCACAGAAACGTAGACTGTCTTCAGGCCGCTTGTTTGGGTTTCATAAATCTTCTCGCTGCTTGGAAGCTTAGGTATTGATTTAGTGTCTTTTCATTCAGATACATCAAGTCAAAGTGTTTGACATATTTCTCTAAGGAAATAACTTTTTAAAACGTAGTATGAAATTGGCATTTAAAATTGTTTCTTTCTGATTGTATCAGAAATTGGCCAGTTCTTCAGAAATAGTGGAAATAGCTAACCTGAGACTTTCTTCCTTTAAGACGTCTTTCCCTTTAGCCCGGCCCTTACTTGACAGTGTAGTTAGCACCCTCCATCCGGCTCCTGAAGTCCACATGTCCACACTGTGGACTTGTCTCCTTTTGACTCCCACCAGCTCTGTTCAAGTCAAGAGACTCAAATTGAGAAACTGTAGGTGGAAATGGGTCAGATTGTTTTGGTAAAAAGGTAACAGGTAAAACTCAAGGTCTAGCGAAGGGTCCAGGATGAAGCTAAGTCTGACAGGAGGACTTGGGCCCTCACGTGGTGATGGACGGGAAGCAGCCACGTGCAGTTCTCGGACGTGGTTAAGGTAGGCCCTGCGGGTGGAAAAGGGCCAGGCGAGGTCTTGGCACCCTCTTCCTTCTGTGGCGTCTGCTGGGCCGGATTTCAGTGGTCTTAGGCATAGTTCAGGAGCTTACGGAGAATAGACCGTGTCTGGAGCCTTAAGTCAGTTGCCTTGGCTGTTTGGCTCTAGTTTGTATCAGTGGAGTCATTTCTGGCTTCTTATCTTGGCTCACTCCCAGGACTGGCTTAACACAATAGTTAGCGAATTCTATAAATCCCAGTTACCTTCATCGTCTTTCTAACGACCGCAGAGGGAAATCACCAGCTGTGAATAATCAACACATGGCTGGAACACTTAAATCCTAATGGCTGTGGAATATATCTAAGGATGGATGCTATTAATGTTTTCTAGTATCAACATGATTTCCTTGGTAATATAGCAGTTCAGTAAGATGTATCAGTTAAGTTCCAGTTTGTTCCTCATTTTCAATTCATTTTTACCCGTGCTGGATAAACAATAGATTATGAATCTGCATTTACCATGATACCGTTTTTATAAGCACTTTGAAATATAGAATGAAATTTTTCTAAAGCAAAATCTGTCTTAGACTGTATCCAGGGGCTGCATCGCTAATCCAGTCCACATTTATCTCGTTCTTGCGATGTACTTTGCAGAGAACAGGGGACGTAACTGAAGTATATGTGGCTGCTACTTATGAAAGACTTCAGGTGAAAAAACAAAAACTAACTTACGTGAAATGGTTGGAAAACAATTTGAAACTAAATTTTAGACCTCTTGGGTTGTACAGGAGGAAGAGACCACGGTGGGCTGACGCAGTTCATTCCATCTTTCAAGGACCCTTCATGGAAGAGGCAGGATGTAAAAGATGAGGGGAATGTCATTGGACAGAAAAGAAGAGAGAGAGAAACATTTAGGAGCCTCTTTTGGACACCAGGCTCTTTGATAGTAGCGCCGTATACGTGATCTCATTAATCCTGCTGAGTAGACATTTATATCCCTGTTTATACATGAGAATATTAAGGATTAGAGGGGTTACATAGCTTGCTTAAGCTCATATAACTAGAGGGTTGCTAATGAGTAGCGGTTAAAGTTATTGGCTCTGAATTCCAGGAATTTTTGAATTTGTATCCCATCCCGTCTACCGACTGGCTATGCTTAATGTCTGAACTGCAGATTTTTTTCACCTGTAAACTGGGGACAATAACAACAGCTGCCTCATAGATTCAGTGTGATGAAAAAACTAATGAGACGAAGAACTTGGCGGTTTCTGACATACTGTACCTGCTCAATAAATGTTTTAAAAAAATATATAGAAAGAATGTGAGTGAGATTCATACCTACTCTTGTCTGACTCCAAAGCCTATATACCCTGTATTATATGACCCTGCAGAGGGAGCAGGTAGAAAATTCCAGAGCGGAGAAGAAGTACAAGCAATGTGTCTGCTAAAGAAAGGTGAAGTCCTCTTCATGCCTGACGTAAGGTCGGGTTGGTGAAGTAATGGCACAGCGATGGGATAAATCGGGTGGACGCTGATTCTATAGGACCTCAGAAGCTGGGCAGAGGGTTGAGGCTGGAGGCCACAGAGACCCCGAAGGCCAGTGAGCTGGCGGGTGGGGCTGAGGGTGTGGCTCTCAGCAGTGTGGGTGGCGAGGGGGGCAGTTCTGGGACTCCGCTTGTGATGCCACCAAGGAAGGCGTGAGGTCACATGGCCCCGCACTGGGGGAATAAAGAACAGGAAGAAGGGCCACGTGGGAGGATGCTGGCCCAGGTGTCACCACCTCGCACAGCTGGCAGCACAAATGGGGGCCCTCAGTGCCGCCCTCCCTGCTGGGAGACCCCATCCCGCTGCCAGTGCCCTGGCCCTGGCTTCCCTGCTGTGGACCTGACCTCCCTGATGACCTCCCTGATCTCTCTGACCTCCCTGACCTTCTTCACCTACCTGACCTCTCTGACCTACCAACGCTACAGTCAGCTTTAACTAGAGATGATTTTGTCTTGATTAAGAGAAAAAGTCAACAGTGTTTTATTCTAGATAATCACAAAATTGAATGAATGAGAAAAATATAGTATACCAGAGAGTCCCTTAGAGTATAATCTTTTGCCTTCAGCAAGCTCACGTACTGTTTTGTTTTGTTTGTTTTGTTTTAAGCCTCACATTACTGTTTTAATGCCTACCTATAATTTATGGAAGATTTAGTAAAGTGACTACACTGCTCAAAAGACCTGACATTTCTAGTTTTACATCCCGTTTTTTACATTTTCACCAGATAAGTTCAGTTTGAGTACAACAATGCTCAGCCTTTTCTTAGCAGTATAGCCGAGCGGTTCTACCTAATAGGTCTTATGATTATCTACAAAGGTTAACATCTGAAGATAAAAAGAAATCAAACTGAATGTTTCCTGAGCAAATCCTTTGTTAATTAGACTAAAAGCTGGCATCTGTAGGCACAGGTATTGCTAACATATCAAAGGAGCCCAAGTCTTGCAAATTAATAACTATTGTATGTTCAGCCAGTGGTTGGAATGAAAACATATAAGAATTGTAGTAATAACAGTAATAATTATGTCAAGTTAGGAAAGAGTATATCCTAATGATTAAGAATATGGGATCCCGGGCTTCCCTGGTGGCGCAGTGGTTGAGAGTCCGCCTGCCGATGCAGGGGACACGGGTTCGTGCCCCGGTCCGGGAAGACCCCACATGCCGCGGAGCGGCTGGGCCCGTGAGCCATGGCCGCTGAGCCTGCGCGTCCGGAGCCTGTGCTCCGCAACGGGAGAGGCCACAGCAGTGAGAGGCCCGCTTACCGCAAAAAAAAAAAAAAAGAATATGGGATCCCCAGAGAGTCATGGGGTTGAGTCCTGACCTCACTCCTCTTTAGCTGAATAAACTTTGCATGTTGTATCATAAATCATAGTTTACAAAAAACCTTGCTCACATGTTTATTTATCTGAACCGGTCAGTTCTGGGAGGTAGGCAGGAAAGGGGTTAGTATTCTCATCTGACGTAAGAACTGAAGTTCAAAGAGGCATTAAGTAACTTAACTGAAGTTAATTAATGGCAAATCCAAGACTCAAAACCTGGTGCTTTTTCCTCTACATCGTTCAGCTGCACAGACCAAAAACAAGACAGTGAAGGAGCCCCGACTTTCCTGAATATAAGAGCAGGTCCCTCAAAGTGAGAGAGTGTCATGGACACATATACACTACCAAACGTAAAATAGATAGCTATTGGGAAGCAGCCGCATAGCACAGGGAGATCAGCTCAGTGCTTTGTGACTACCTAGAGGGGTGGGATAGGGAGGGTGGGAGGGAGGGAGATGCAAGAGGGAAGAGATATGGGAACATATGTATATGTATAACTGATTCACTTTGTTATAAAGCAGAAACTAACACACCATTGTAAAGCAATTATACTCCAATAAAGATGTTTAAAAAAAAGAAAAAACAGGTCCCTGATAGCAGTAGTTTCTGAGGGCCGGCCCACAGACAGTGATGATGCATGACAGCATTTTCCTGTCTGTGTCATTCAGACTTGAGGGCTGATGGTGAAGTGAGAAAATGTGGGGCAGAGTAGGGAGCTTTAAAGAGTTAAACTTATTCAATTTAAAGGACTGCCTTTTACTCTAAGGTTACATCTTTCCTACTTTTGGGTGTTAAAATAGTCTTATAAAATGATGACAGAACATAGTAATTTTTTGTTGTTGTTGTTAACATCTCTACTTGATGTAATAGAACTTTGGCAAAACCATATTGGTTGACAAACTTTGTTTTAGAAATTTTTTGAGTCCAGAATTTGAGAATCAATGCTCTAGCGTGATTGCATTATTTTATGTATTAAGAGTGTAAGTTTACAGTGTTATTTAGTTATCTACATTAAGCCATAAAATCAGGCACTTGAATTTTTATACACATTTAATTTTCTCTTTCTTTTTTATTGTCTAAGTCAGTGATTCTTAGCTTTTTTGGCAGCAGTCACAGACCACTTTGAGAATCTGATGAAAACTATGGATTCCTCTCCCTACCCCACCCTCAAAAAGCACACGCACAATTACCAGTACAAAGTAGTTTGCAAACTTGGCAGTACTGAAAATAAGGAGCCTCTAGGCGGCGCTAGTCTGTTTGATCATATATCCCATTCTGTTTTTTTCATCTTGTTTGTTTTGCTCTGTTAGGTATTAGGGCTTATACAGGGGACGTTGGTTTCACAAGAGACAGGGTAGGGCTTCCCTGGTGGCACAGTGGTTAAGAATCCACCAGCCAAGGCAGGGGACACGGGTTCAAGCCCTGGTCCAGGAAGATCCCACATGCCCCAGAGTAACTAAGCCCGTGCGTCATAACTACTGAGCCCGCGAGCCACAACTACTGAAGCCCGCGTGCCTAGAGCCCGTGCTCCACAACAAGAGAAGCTACCACGATGAGAAGCCCACGCACTGCAATGAAGAGTAGCCCCTGCTTGCTGCAACTAAAGAAAGCCCGTGTGCAGCAATGAAGACCCAAAAATAAAAAGTAAAATAAATCAATTTATATATAAATATATAAATTGATATAAAAAAAGAGATAGGGTAGAAGGCTCAGTGTCAGGACCCAGTGTTTATTTGGAGGTCCCTATATCTCGTGTGGTTTTTCAGGTAGAGCTGTCATTTGATGGAAGATCGTAAATATTATTAGATGGTTTTGGCAAGGAAGTGGGGAGCAAGGGTTCTTATATACAGTCGTGATGGTATAAGTTGATGTAATTTCTTTGGAGGGCAATCTGGAAATATCTGTCAGCATTTAAAGTGCACGTACTTGTATGTGAAGACATGTATACAAAGGTCTTTGTTGGAGCTTTTCATATATGAGTAAACAACTGGAAACACACATATCCATCGGTATGAGACTGGTTATATAAATTATGTATTCAAGCTAGGATACGATGCAGCCATGGAAAAGGATGAAGCGGCACTACTGATGATAAAATGGAACGACCTCCAAAATGTATTGTTATGTGAAAATGCATTTTAAAAGGAAATGCACACACACATGGGTTTGGCTGTTTCTGGAGTTTACACAGCAGCTGGTAATAATGACTGGCTTGGAGGTGAGGCCTGGGGAGACAAGGGTCTGCAGTGGGAGAGATACTTACTTTTTCTATATATTGTGGTGCCTGAATAATTTTAACTGGGTCCTGGTATTAGTTTTTTGAAAAACTAGTTTTGTTTTTAAATTAATTAATTAATTAATTTTTTGGCTGTGTTGGGTCTTCGTTTCTGTGCAAGGGCTTTCTCTAGTTGTAGCAAGCAGGGGCCACTCTTCATCGCGGTGCACGGGCCTCTCACTGTCGCGGCCCCCCTTGTTGCGGAGCACAAGCTCCAGACGCGCAGGGTCAGTAGTTGTGGCTCACGGACCTAGTTGCTCCGTGGCATGTGGGGTCTTCCCAGACCAGGGCTCGAACCCGTGTCCCCTGCATTGGCAGGCAGATTCTCAACCACCGTGCCACCAGGGAAGCCCCTAAAAAGCTAGTTTTTAAAAAGAACAAATTTTTAAAATCAGTATGCAATATGAGAAAAAGAGATGAAAGGGTATTTACATTAGATGAAATCTGCCTCAATGAAAGGGATGATGCAACACCAACAGACTTTTCTTTTTTTTTTTCTTTTTTTTTTTTATTTGTTTTGCGGTACGCGGGCCTCTCACTGTTATGGCCTCTCCCGTTGCGGAGCACAGGCTCCGGACGCGCTGGCTCAGTGGCCATGGCTCACGGGCCCAGCCGCTCCACGGCATGTGGGATCTTCCCGGACCGGGGCATGAACCCGCGCCCCCTGCATCGGCAGGCGGACTCTCAACCACTGCGCCACCAGGGAAGCCCCAGACTTTTCTTTTTTAAACATTTTATTGAAGTAGAATTGATTTACAATGTTGCATTAATTTCTGCTGTACAGCAAAGTGATTCAGTTATACATGTGTATACATTCTTTTCCATTATGGTTTATCCCAGGATACTGACTATAGTTCCCTGTGCTATACAGTAAGACCTGGTTGTTTATCCATCCTGTGTATACTAGTTTGCATCTCTTAATCCCAAACTCCCAATCCATCCCTCCGCCTTGGTAACCACATGTCTGTTCTCCATGTCTGTGAGTCGAACAGACTTTTCTTTTCGCCTCGTTCGCTAATGTAAGAACAGGGGACACCTGATGGAGGTGAGAACTGGTAAATGAGTAAATCAAAGGAAATAGCTTCTCACGCAGCGTGTGGCCAGTGTAAGGGATTTACTGCCAGAGGCATAGAGTCAAATATGGTGGCTGGAGTTTTTTTTTTTTTTGGAAGTCTGGTCACGTCTGTGCAGTCATAACACTGTCGTTACGCAAGAAAAGATAAGGGTAATCAGACCTGGTGGTGCAGGGTGTAAGCTGATCATTGCAAAGGAAGGAATTTCTCCCCAACCTCCCTTCTTTTTTGGCTGCTTCCAGTGCCTCAGAATAAACATTACACAATTGGCTAGGTCTGCTTTGAAGAATGGACAGTACTTCCTCTGAATCATTAGATATCATCCACAGCCAAAGGAAGGATTCCAGACCTGCCAGGGCAGCAAAGCTCATCATTCTCTTTTTTCTTTTTTTGCACCCAGAGTGATGGGCCCTTCAGCTCAGAATGAAGAGTTTCGGCAGAGCCCTCCTGCTGCTGTCCTGCTCCTTCTTTTTCCAGGAAAGCACAGGCTCAAAGGGAAGGAATGGATTTCAGCTCCCCTCCTGTGGAGCTGGCAATCTCGTATAAACAACAAATCCCAGATGATTGAGGGAGGGACTGAATAGATATTCAGGAAATAATTCATGCTTTTTTCTCTTTCTCTTTCCTTCTTTGGCTCCAACTAGTAATGAATCCCTCCACCAGGGGGTAGACAGAAGACATAAACTAGTGCTGACCAATCTCATTAAGCCCCGGTTACCTATTTGACATTGTTACAGGTCTCGTTTACCCACATGACTCAAGAAATACTGCACCCATGTACCTCTGTCTTATGTTTTAAGATTGAGAGTAATGTGTATCAGGTTGACCTGGATTTGAGCAGGTAAATGGGGTGTAAAATAGAATATCACGTCAAGGTGAGCAAGATAGTTGCACTTAACAAAACCCACTGCCGAAGGCTCCATTCTGTCCTTCCCATGTGATCACGTCAAGGGCAAACCTTCAGGTTCCAATCACATGAATAAGAGGACCCTCTTGTTAAAGGCATTTCTCCCCCATTGTGGAATACAGTTGCAGGCAGACAGAGCATTTGTTCAGTGTGCAGGATGAATGCGTTTCCCTTTTTCTTTCTTTCTTTCTTTCTTTTTTGGCTGTGCCGCATGCCTTGCAGGATCTTAATTCCCCAGCCAGGGCTCGAACCTGGGTCCCCTGCAGTGGAAGCACGGATTCCTAACCCCTGGACCGCCAGGGAATTCCCCGCTTGCCTTTTTCAGGGCTTTGCATTGCAGGGCCTTTACTGTCAGCCAGTAGCTGGATGGTGTCTACACAATTAGTGATCCCGGGCCCACCTGGTGGCCGAACACAGGGGCACGGCGTCTTGTATGTCCTACAGACAAGATTCAAAGCAGTCGGTATCCAAACACCCAAAGCCAGGAGAAACTTGTTTCGGTCATTATTCTTTGGCTTAATTACATGCTAGAAAGTTCCAGCTGAATTTTTAAAAGAAGATCTCTCATTGTATTTAATTAGAATTCCTTTTTTGCTAGCCAAACCCACTGGCACCATGTGCAATCCCAATTTTCCACCGTTTTAGGAGACTCAGTCCATTTCCAACATTGTCCAATAGAACTTTCTGTGGTGAAGGAAGTGTTATGTATCTGAGCTGTCCAATATGGCAGCCACCAGCCCCATGTGAGGACTGAGCACTCAGAGTGTGGCTAGTGTAACCAAGGAACTGGGTGTCTGATCTGATCTGCTTTTCATTGACTTGGAAACAACGATGCCACCCCAGCTTCAGTGTCCCTTAACGTCTGAGCCCATTTTGACATTAGCATCCTAGCAAATATACAGAAGTGATACAGCTATTTTCTGCTCTGCCAGGGCAGAGCACTGGCTCTCTTTTTTTTGCCATGAAGATTTAAAAGCAATGTTAAGATACTGTTTCTCTGTTTTCACACAGTTTTAGGGAAAGGGGTGCAGTCTTGTCACCGTGCAGAGGCTGCCATTGTGACTCAGGTGCTGTAACAGGACCTGTGATCCCACCTTATACCTGAATGACAACCTCGGCGAACAGTAGTGAGGCCTCGTTTCCTAAGTGGAATAACCTTGAGTAGAAATCTAAGAATCTAATGTTTGCATAGCCAAGAGCAACATGGGGTACTGGGAAATTCCATCAGTAAGGCAGGCAACTTCTTGGCAGCAGGAACCATGTCTTTTATCTGTTTCCTTCATTCCTAGCATAAATTTTAATAACTGCTTCTCCAATGAGTGACATAGTACGTGAATGAACAAATGAATATGGCTCAGAAGGGATGCTAGTAACATAACCTCCCAGGAGTCTCTCATTAAAGTCCCCAGCACCCTAGCAGGTATCTTTACTAGCAGAGATGCTATGGAAACACACAATGTAACTAATAATGTTTTGGACTTTTGCAGCAACTGACACAAAACCACTGCAAGCTCCTCTATGACTACTTTGAGTACTGTACAGTTAAATGGTAACCTACATTTACAAAATCTGTGAGTCCAGAAAAAGAGTTCCATTTTCCACAAAACTTTTGTTTCTCTTTGAATGTGTTTTGTACGATGGCCCCTCCTCCCTCCTCCCTTCCTGGCCATTCCTTTTCATCTTGACCTGCTTTTTACCATGGCACTGACTGATGGACATCATGTGGCCCACTGCCTCCCTCCGGTGATTTCTGCTCAGTTTCACCATTATTATGGTCAGTTGCATGAAACTGCTTTGTAGGGACTTCCCTGGTGGTCCAGTGGTTAAGACTCTGCGCTTCCACTGCAGGGGGTGCGGGTTCCATCCCTGGTAGGGGAACTAAGATCCCACATACTGAGATCACACATGCTGCTCGATGCTCGGCCGCTAGGCCAGAAGAAAAAAAAAAAAAATTGCTTTGTAAACTAAAGCACAGGGTAGTTCCTTTTGCAGATGGCAGAACAAGAGCCTCACTTTTCTATTCTAAGATGCTTCCTTAACAGCGTTCACCGTCTGCATGTTTTTTAAGAGCTGGGCAGCCTGTCTGCTTCCTTCATTGTTCTCATCAAAACAAATCCATCAGTTTCTTCACCTGATCAACCTATTTCTGCCTTTAAGCCTTTTTTTTTTTTTTTTTCAAGTTGTACCTAATGATTGGAATGTCCTATCAGGTCAAGTGCTCTAACCTCATTTCCTTCCTAATATCAACATACTCGAAATTCCAACTCAGAAGTAGATGCTTTCAAACAGCAAACCAGCTTGTTATGGAAGGAAGAACTCAGAGCTCTAGGAAGTGTGATAACGGATCTAAAAAATCTACTTGTGCACTAGCTGGTTGTATGATCTTGGATGAATTACTCACCTTGCCTGGGGTCATTGACTACCTCTGTAATATGGGGAGAAAGAATGATCCCTCCATACTGTAAAGTCTGTGGGATTAAGGTACCCTGTCTGCTCCCTTCCATCCTGTCAAATCCCACAGTGATGACACGCTCTCTAACAAGTGATGCTGCAAATATATTCTGCAATGAATTAGAAATAATTGCACACTTCATTTACGTGAAATGTATCATGTACACTGCTATACTCTCAGCATAGTACCATGGATGGATAGGTATGTAATATGTGGCGGTGATAAAACATTTTATGATAGAGATTTGCTTCGGTTAAGGGCAGACTAGTCAATTCAGATCAACCCCCCTCAGAGAACAAAAAAATATGTTTTTAGTTGGTTGAATATGTGGAGTGCAAACAAGTTAGTGAATAATTATAGTGCCAAGATCAGGGAAAAGAAAATTACAGAGAAATGAGCATTTGGGCCCATTTTTTCCTTAGGGACCTCTGCCTGTTCCATAAGTGGTAGCTGAGAGATTGAAAAGGTGAGCAAAGTTTTTGACAAACTCACAGGACTGGGGATCCAGAAATTGAGTTTGGGGTCCATCATGGCAGCAGGATGGCATACCTCAAACACTTTAGATTGGAAAGGAGTCACTATGTACTGAAATAGACCATTCCTCACAGATACTGTAGTTCATCTGTGAATCACCTCAATCCCAGCTTGGATTAAGATAATTGAAACTGCTATAGCCCTAGATGTCTGTTGAGAGCAAATTTATATTCCTCTTTGGAGAAATATAGCCATCATCCGAGGCCTTAAATTCTCTCTACAACATTTCATATAAAATTTCCATAATTCAGTCAAATATAATCATGCACATAGGAGTTAAGACAATGTGATGAAATCCCAAGAGAGACAATACACACTAGAAATGGACTCACAGGGGATCTGGATAATGACATTATCTTACACAGACTTTAAAATAACTGACTAATATGTTTAAGGAAATAAGGTAGGCTTTCTCGCAGATTAGATACAGCTGAAACAAGAACTTGTGGAGTGAAAGAAACATCTTAAGAAAATATCCAGAATGAAGCGTGGAAAAAAATAAAAGTTTAGAAAATACAGAAAAGGGTGAGGGGCAGGGGATATCATGAAAAATGTAACAGTAGGAAACAGTACAGTCTTTCCAATTATTGGCTCTGGGTGAACTGAATACCCACATGGAAAACAAAATGTGGCCCCAACTTCCATACCATGCAAAAAATAATTAATCCCACATGGGCTGCAGGTTTAAATATGAAAGGTAAAATTATAAAGCTTCTAGAAGATAATTTAGGAGCACATTTTCATGAGTTTTGAAGGGAAAGATTTCTTACACAGGATCCCAGAAGTTTAACCATGAATGACAAGGCTTCCTTAAAATCTACAACTTTTGTTTTCAAACAATAACATTAGAAAGTGAAAAGGCAAGCCACAGAGTGGGAGAACATATTTATAACATGTATAACAAGGGATTTGTAGCCAAACAGATTAGTCATGGAGCCCATAAAGAGAATATCCAAATTGCCGATAAACATATGAAAAAGTGCCCACTCACATTAGTCATGGGGAAATGCAGATTAAACTAGAGTGCAACGCTATTACACACACACACCAGAACGGCTGCAGTTTAAAGGACGAGCCACACCAAGTGCTGGTCAAGATGTGAAGAAATAGGAATTTATATATTGCAGGTAGGAGTATAAACTGGCACATTCTGGAAAGACTTGGGCATTATCTACCAAAACTGAACATAGATCTGCTCAAAGACCTAGCAAGTCCATTCCCAACAGAAATGTGAGCCCAGTTGTACCGTAAGACACACACAGGACTATTTATCAGAGCATGGTTTGTAAGACACCAAATTGGAAGGAACCCAAATAAACATCAACAGAATGGATACATAAACTGTGGTATATGTTCATGCAGTGAGGTAATATACTGCCCCCCAGATGAACTAACTCAGCTACATATAATAGTGTGGATGGACCTCACAAACGTAATGTGAGTGAAACAAGCTAAATATAAAACTATATATACGATATGACTCCATTGATATCATGTTCAAAACAGTAAAACTAATATCTGGTGGTGATAGAAGTCGAAATCGTGGTATCCTTGGGGAGGTGGGAGAATGTAGTGATTGGGGCTTGTGGGGTGGCGGTAATGCTCTAATTCTTGACCGGGTGATAGTCATGCAGGACTGTTCTCTCTGGATGATTCACTGAGCTGTACACTTTTAAAAGATAAAACCCTATGATGATGTTTATTCAAACTAGGATTTATCATTTGCTGAACTCTAGGCTAAATGCTAGAATTGGAAAGGTGAAGAGTTGGGTGTCCAGGAATTCGGAGTCTAGCTGTGGACAGTGTCCACAAATTGCTAGGACATGATGACATGCTAATTACATGATAACGTGCCATCAAGGATCGATATAGAGAATTAGATGCGGAGCAATCCTGATCCACCCCACGAGGCCGGGATTGCTTTCTCTCAGGAGTCCATGTATGCACTGGGTCTTAAAGTGTGATCGGCTTTTCAACAAATGAAGGAGATGGTTAAGGACGTTCTAGGTAGAAAGGGTGAACATAAGCAAGGTTTAAAAGTGCAGGCATGATGGACATATATACACTACCAAACGTAAAATAGAGAGCTAGTGGGAAGCAGCCGCATAGCACAGGGAGATCAGCTCGGTGCTCTGTGACCACCTAGAGGGGTGGGATAGGGAGGGCGGGAGGGAGGGAGACGCAAGAGGGAAGAGATATGGGGACATATGTATATGTATAACTGATTCCCTTTGTTATAAAGCAGAAACCCGACACACCATTGTAAAGCAATTACACTCCAATAAAGATGTTAAAAAATAAAATTTATATGGAGACACACACACACGCACACACACACAAAATAAAATCCTGAAGAAAAAATAAAGTGCAGGCACGTTCACTCAGCCACTGAAAAGATAACGAGAAGAACCCATACGCGTTCAGTGTTGCATCAGTGCTGACGGCTGATGAGAACGTCAGGAGGATGGTCTGCTGCCAGTGGGAATGAGGAAGGACGAGCGAGGGAGAAGCTTCCCATGTTGATCTTCAGTCGTAAAGAAGAGTGGGCTTACTTTATTTACTTGGTAGTAGCCAAGCACCGACAGAAGTAAATATTGAAAATAAAAATTGTGCATATCTCTAGGGGAAAATGCAGGGGCTCCTGTGCCCCTGTTTACGCTCTGCCCTCCCGGGGCACAGCAAGAAACACGTGTGCCCCACGGATTTATGGTTTTCTCTCTGGTCCCACCACTCACGCCACCACCGCCACCCCACGTGTGGGCCGGCATGTGCCCCAGCTGATTCTCCAAGTGGGCGGGCAGCCCTTCCCTACGCTGACACTTCAGCAGCGCCCAGGTCCTATTTTGTGCGTCCCTCGGCTGTGCATTTCACACAGGGTGTCATCTACCCTGCATCTGTCTCACATGCATGTCCTTATCACTCCGCCTGGCACAGCGGCTGGTGTGCCGCTGGTGTACCCCGTGGTGCTGAACAAATGTTTGTTGAAACCACATTAAATAAAAGCCCAGGTGGCGAGTGGCCCTAATATTGCAGCTGTGGCATTAGGAGAGCTTATCTTGAGCCGCGATAGGGTGTGGACTGACGGGAGGGCTTACCATCCAAATAAAGACACTTTGGAGTGAGAAAAATGGTATTATGAATACATATGCCAGGGTCAACCCAGGATTTTCTGGAGGAAACTGAGAGATTTGGTCACCCTCATATGACGGTATCGCTACAGGGTGACATGAGGTGTCCCTGAGTCCCTCAAGGAAGTCCCATCTCTCCTGTGATCCCAATCCTGTGTGACACCACTCTTGTCCATCCTAGACCTCTGAGAGGAAGGTGGTCCTGGGACTAGAGCAGGCTTCGTCCCCCTGCATGTCCTCACGAGTTCCACTTGTGACACGCCACACCTTCAAGGTTGAGCGCTCATCTCCCGCGGGCCCACGGGGTTCCTGCTGAGTCTCTGAAGCCTGGTGTTTGGCCCCCGTGTGACATGTGCAGAGGCCAAGAGGTGCTTGGTCCCTGTGGCCAGTGATGGAATCCAGCATCGTGCCGTGGTTGTACCCACTCTGCCCTGTGCTTCTGCCTCAGAGACAGAGCCTTCCCCAGAGCAAGGGTTCCTGCGTGCCGTTTTTATCTCACCGCAGGCGCTTCCGAGGCCACAGTCAGGACGGTTTCGCTGATTTCAGGGGGATCAGTCCAGGAGACAGCAAACGTCTTGATAGACTGAGGGCTTCCTAGAATATGGGGTCCGACCAAAGGGGAGATGAATGACGAAGATACAAATTCGCCATGGAAGAAAACAGCACTCCCCAGCACCAAAAAATACTTTCCGTGCTATGTAAGTAACGCACAAACATTACAGCCAATTCGCACTTGATACACGATGAACTTCCCCATTTCTTTGATAGGAAGGCTGTGAAGTGAGATAAAGCAGAGGCATGCTGTGGAGGACAAACATCTCGGCATCCAGTAAACCTCCACGTGTTTCTTTTTCTGTTTTCAAGACTGGTTGCTATTTCCTCCGTGCCCCTTGTTTATTAGTGTATTGACTCATCCAGAGTCGAGCTCCTTGTTTCCACACCAGAGAGACGGAGTCGCACATCTGCCAAGCAGAGTCGGCAAGAGATAACAGCCAGCAACAACAATAGTCTTCCTCAGTCTGTCGGCCAAAAAAACTCTTGGCAGAGCGGGCTGAGAATAACTTATCACCGGTGCCTGTTCTGGAAGCACAGAGTAGATGTTTGCCAGACAGAGATAACAGGCAGGATGCGACCAAGAGCCAGAAACGCTCTGGAAGTCGGGGCTCCACCTGGCAGACGCTGAAGAGGAAAGAGGGATAGAGCAGCCAGTTAGCACATGGTTTCCTGGTGCCGGGACCTGGCCGTCAACACGTGCCAGTGTTCCTAAGTCAGCCAGAAGGATTGAGTTCATTCCTGAGTCCTGTAAAGAATACTTAATGGTTTATACTGCAGGGAAGAATCTCCAGAGATGTGATTTTTTAAAAAACCACCACCAACAAAAAAACTATTAATGCAAGCAACTCATCTGAAAGAGAGAATCTGTTCATTTTCAGTTGCTTTGGTTAAAAACTACATGATGGTGTGATGAGATGAGTGTTTGACTGTCTTATAAATCACCCTCTCAGTGTCTGACACATCCTTCATTCTCAAGGGGTGGCTTTCATTACCTAGAGATGTAGTTGAGGGTTTCTAGGAGGCTGGACCTGCTTATTCTGAGCTGCCGGAAGGGCATCTGAAACTAGTATTAACTGTTCTACTCACTTCACTTGTCCTTAAATGTCGGGATGGTACACGTTGCTCTGCAGGCTGTTTCAGCTTCAGAGGTTAGATGCAGCAAGTGGCACCACCCTTGCCAGTTTCTGTTGTCAATTTCTGATGAAAATTTCCTTCCTTGTCTCACAGAGCTTTTTAGAGTGATAATTAAAACAGCAATAAAGGAATGATTGTTTTAGTAATAAGTTCAACACTGTACTGTAAATCACTTAAATTACAAGTCCTGTGTAGCGTGTGAGTGCCAATAAGCTTTATTCATTTGAGAGAGGGCAGTGGAGAGCAAGGCATCTGAGTTCTCTTTCAAAGTCACAGAGCTTGTTCTTCAACAAGGACTCAAAAGCAGATGTCAGAGCTGCGTTATAGGAATCTTGATACATAATTGATGTTTACAGAGTGATTCAAGATTCCAACGTGAACGCTCCCTTGTCAATGGTAAGTAACTTAATGACACTGTCTGTAAATATAGTATACTCTTTCCCCTCACCTAACACCCACTCTTGTTCTGTCAGTTATTGTAAACTAATCGGCATCATCTCCAGGTCACCTAAAAATATCCCTCTGGATTTTACAGCACTCCTTTCTTCTTAATATGTGGATGGGTTTGTCTTTGTACGTTGGTCATTTAAATCCCCTGAAGAGAGGGATCTCAGAGTATGAGTCTTACCTCAATGAAAGCCATGTTTCCTGGCTCCTCTGCAAAATATTTTCAGTAAGATTTTGGCAGGTGAAGATAAGGTTTAGCTACAGATTGCTTCGGTTTGGGTAAGGACCACACATCTTTTTTTTTTTTTTTTTTTTTTTAGGTAATTTTTTAAAAATTTATTTTTTTAACACCCTTATTGGAGTATAATTGCTTTACAATGTTGTGTTAGTTTCTGCTGTATAACAGAGTGAATCAGCCCTGTGTATACATATATCCCCATATCCCCTTCTCTTGCGTCTAGGACCACACATCTTGGTTGAAGCATTTTTGTCATTAGCCTGTTGGTCTGTTTAAGATTGTGGTTAGCTATCTCATATCAATAGCAGCCCATTTCTTGCACTGGGCAGTTCACTAACTTCATATAGATAACTCAGAAACTTCAAGGTCAGAAAGGTATAGCACTGACTGACTTGTTATGAGGGGATTTTAGTGCACAGAGCCCTAAAAAGAGAATTCTGAATCTTATGGATCTGCCTCCCTTGGGCCGGCCATCTGGAGGGCAGGTGGGAAAGGATGTAGCAATCCAGAAGCCCTAGGGTTGTCTTCTGAGTCATCTTCTCCATATAGAAAAATAGGACCTAGTGGGGAAATGATACCTGCTCACTCCATGGAAGGCCTGCAGTTTATGTGTGTATATGAGACAAAGCTGGTTTGTGTCAGTATAGAAGATACTAACGGGTAATTGGTGAAGAATTATTTTTCCAAAATTCAGTTAATGTGATAAATTAATTTTTTTTTGATTTTCAGAATGCTTATAATGGAATGAAATAGGCCCTTGTTTTATCTCAGCCACATTATCCCCCATCTAGACAGTTTTTTTAAATAAACAATTATGCTTTGAGACAGTAATATTTTATTTTATTTTTATTTTATTTTTTATTTTTTATTTTTTTTCCAGTACGCGGGCCTCTCACTGTTGTGGCCTCTCCCGTTGCGGAGCACAGGCTCCGGACGCGCAGGCTCAGTGGCCATGGCTCACAGGCCCAGCCGCTCCGCGGCATGTGGGATCTTCCCGAACCGGGACACGAACCCGTGTCCCCTACATCGGCAGGCGGACTCTCAACCACTGCGCCACCAGGGAAGCCCGAGACAGTAATATTTTAAAACAGAAAATGGATAAGGGAAAAGTGATGACACTGAACACCTTTAAGGCAAATCATCTGAAAGTTAAAGGGAAGCAAAGACAATCTTAATTACTACTATATTGCCATATTTTCTCAAATCTAAGATGCACTTGATTATTTTCTTACATGTTACATTTCTGAAGTGAATAGCATCTTACAGTGGATCTCTATATTTGATGTGATGGTGTTACTTTCCTTCCCCATCTCCCCCCAAAGTCTGTTATAAACACATCATCTTAAAAAATCAGTGGCATCCTAACATTAATGGAATAAAGAGGCCTAGAATTAAGCAGAGATAAATTTTCCTGTATTTCCTCAGAGCCTGTCATTTTACATATTAAAGTTGGAAGATTAAGTTTTTTCCTTTCTGATTTCGTGATTGTCCTCAGCGGAGTGTCCCATATGAGGGTGATCGTCTTAACTCTGTATTTCTTGGATAAAATGTATGCAAAATCATCACCCATTGCGACATTTAGTATTTCTTAATTATTGTCAGTTAATGGCTCAGAATGGTGAGAGAGAAAATATAAAATTCAGTAACGTTTCCATTTGGAGCTAGGCTTCTAAAAATCCCTGAACACCTTCACAACCGTGTGTAATACATGCGGCAACTCGGACATGCTCTGTTTGCACGCCAAGCGGGTGTCCTGCAACGCAGTCTGACATCAGCTACCTGGAGTGAGTGTCACACCCCACAGGGTTAAGGGCTCAGTCTCTCAAGCCTGCCCTCTCTTCTGACACCAACCCCAAGTCTCAGGCACCTGCGATTCTGACAGACTGGCAATAAATGTAAAGGGTTCCCCTAGAATAAGTCATAGAACTCAGGAAAGCACTGTACTTATGATCACAGTTTTATTATAAGGGAGAAATTGGGCCCGACTTTGTTTAGCTTGATTGGCTCCTGGTTCCCATTAGGGAAGCTCTGTGCTTTGAGGGAGCCCAGCATTCTTTCCTGGAGGCTCAGTGTGATAAGGCCACACAATCCGGTTGCTGTGTCCTCCTGCGTCACCTTCCTCACTGTCCCTAAGAGAGCCTCCAGGGGTCCATACTGGTTCCCTACTAAAGTGAGGGCTCAGGAATGAACCTCTCCGCTTCTGCTCCTTCAGATTCCGTGGCCCCCCTCCCTCTCTCCATAAATAAACCTTCCTTCTGTTTATTTAGGGTGGTGAGTCTCTATTTCCACACAAGGCCGCAGTCAGCCTCAGGGCCCTCCTTGAGGTATTCTGCATTCAGGGATCTTGGTAGGGAGCACCCCTCTTGGGATTAATAGGAACCGGCAGGGCAGTGACAGTGAAATGTGAAGAATGTTTGGGGGTGGGGAGCGCCCTGCAAGGCCCGTGGTGCTTTTTCACAGGCAGGCAGCCCCCGGATGACTGAATGCCTTATTATTAAATCATGCAGGGGGGAAAAAGTCACTTTTGGCCTGAAACCAAATATGGGAACTTTCAACACCAAAGGCAACTTTCTCAGAATGTTTTATAAGGAGCTCTGTTTGAAGTCTCAAGTCAATGTAATATCCAGCTCAAAGATACACTTTTGTTGTAGTTCTTAACCATAACTCATTTGAAATAACAGGTATGTCAGTTTCCAGTCGTCTGCTTTGATTCGTCAGGACAATGCTATATCTCATCCAAATTAATGTAATAGATTATAAAATACCTTTTTATCTATACTTGTACCCAGAAGGTCTGGAAATTCATTCTGCCTCCCTATTCTTTTCCTTCTACCCAGTCCATGCCCACTATGCACCCACATCCCTCTGCATGGCCTGGTAAGAATCTCTCGCTTTTTCTCTATCTCATTCTGATCTCTGAGCAATAGAAGTAGAAGGGAACAGAAATTAAAAGAGCTTTTCTCATAGAGCTACCATACGACCCAGCAATCCCACTACTGGGCATATACCCTGAGAAAACCATAATTCAAAAAAAGTCATGTACCACAATGTTCATTGCAGCTCTATTTACAATAGCCAGGACGTGGAAGCAACCCAAGTGTCCATCGACAGATGAATGGATAAAGAAGATGTGGCGCATATATACAATGGAATATTACTCAGCCATAAAAAGAAACGAAATTGAGTTATTTGTAGTGAGGTGGATGGACCTAGAGTCTGTCATACAGAGTGAAGTAAGCCAGAAAGAGAAAAACAAATACCGTATGCTAACCCATATATATGGAATCTAAAAAAAAAAAAAGGTCATGAAGAACCTCGGGGCAAGACGAGAATAAAGACACAGACCTACTGGAGCATGGACTTGAGGACCTGGGGAGGGGGAAGGGTAAGCTGGGACGAAGTGAGAGAGTGGCATGGACATATATACGCTACCAAACGTAAAATAGATAGCTAGTGGGAAGCAGTCGCATAGCACAGGGAGATCAGCTCCGTGGTTTGTGACCACCTAGAGGGGTGGGATAGGGAGGGTGGGAGGGAGGGAGACGCAAGAGGGAAGAGATATGGGGATATATGTATATGTATAACTGATTCACTTTGTTATAAAGTGGAAAGTAACACACCATTGTAAAGCAATTATACTCCAATAAAAACATTAGGAATAAATAAATAAGTAAAAGTCTAAAAACAGAAAAATAAATAAAAGAGCTTTCTCACTGATGTTTCCTAGGGATAAGGTGGAGTGTTTCCCCTTCTAGCTACTGCTGAATTGATGGCTATGCCCCGTGTGACTCCACAGAGAGAGAAAGTCAGCAGAGGAATTGCCTCCAAACCAGAACACTGGTATCCACCTAGCTATACTAGAGCCGATTTTGTAAAGACTTCATTAAATATCAGGAAAAGCCTGCTCACGGGTAATTAAATTAAAAGCTGCCCAGAAGACCGCATTACATTCAAGAGCATAAGTGGTAGTGGTGCTCCAGGTAGAAACAAACAAGCCAGCAATTCCCAAGACCTCTCTGTCAACAGCGCCTTAAGCCTCTGAGAATGCAGAGGCCTCTGGGGTTCATTAGCTCCTGAAGCTCTGTCCCAGTACTGGACGGCCCTCACTGTTAGACCGTTTTCTCTTATTGCACTGAAATTTCTCTCTGCCCACTGGAAATAGCTCTGCGTCTGGGGAGAAGGGAAGGGACGTACAGAAAAGGTCCAATTTTTCTTTTGGGTTGATAACACCCTTCTATCTTATCTCTGGGTTACACAAACACGTGGGTTTAAGGGAATAATTTTCTTTCTTTTTGTTTCTTAGCTACGCCGCGAGGCTTGTGGGATCTTAGTTCCCTGACCAAGGATCGAACCCCAACCCTCAGCAGTGAAAGCGCCGAACCCTGGACCGCCAGGGAATTCCCAGGGAATAATTTTCACATGAAGTTTCTTCAGGTCCCCTCAGCAACTTGCTTTCCCTCGTCCTGAATTCTTTGTAAGTTGTCTCTGGGTCTCTCACACTGTCGCATCGTAAACCCCTTCCTTCAGCGTGCTCTCTCCTCCCGTCGCGACCTTTTCCCCGGTGAAGCCTGGGACGGTATCCACCACATGCTACCCCAACCTTCTAAACGTGCTTTTATGGCTCTACTCTCTATAAAAACAACCACTTCTGTTCCTAAAAACATGTGGACTGTGTGTGAATGGGAATATATATTCTTGGCGTTATTGGTAATTCACACGTATTTCTGTGTCTGTACAGCCTGGGAAAGGCGGCTATGTGGAAAACAGAACACTCATCCAGAGGTCCTGTGACACTAATAATAGCATTTTGTGTTTACACTGAGTATTATTTGATAACGGCCACTGTTCTAAAAGCTTTACATGGATTCTCTCGTGTACCTTAACCCTCAAAAACTTACCAGGTAGATGAAGAGAAGGCTTAGGAAGATTACCTAACTCATCCAAGCTTCACAGGCCGGTAGAGCCAGGAATCAATCCACCCTCACGCCGACTGCGGTATCCTCCAGCCACCTCTGTGGTCTTTGTCAGTATCCGATAAACACTCATAGGTTTCATTCATCAAAACCTAACCCAATTTTGCCCTTTTTTTTTTTTTTTTTTTTTTGCGGTACGCGGGCCCCTCACCGCTGTGGCCTCTCCCGCTGAGGAGCACAGGCTCCGGACGCGCAGGCTCAGCGGCCATGGCTCACGGGCCCAGCCGCTCCGCGGCACGTGGGATCTTCCCGGACCGGGGCACGAACCCGTGTCCCCTGAATCGGCAGGCGGACTCTCAACCGCTGCGCCACCAGGGAAGCCCCAACTTTGCCCATTTTGAGTGTTCATCTAAATAGTTTTGAGCAAATGCTCAAAGTGTGTTTGAAGTCAGTTCCCTAGATAAAGGTCCAAGGATTTGACCATATTAGGACACGTGCAAAACTTCTGTGTTTTCTTTTACACGTTTTGTATTTTTAACTTGTGCCCTTAGGCCAAAGAACTGTCTTAAATTAATTTTTGTGAATTGAGGACTTGTAACCACTAGTTTGTTCTCTATATCTGTGAGTGTGTTTCCTTTCTGTTATATTCACCAGTTTGTTTTGATATTTAGATTCCACATGTAAGTGATATCCTATAGTATTTGTCCTTCTCTGTCTGACATTTCAGTGAGCATCATGCCCTCCAAGTCCATCCATGTTATTGCAAATGGCAGAACTTCATCCTTT
This sequence comes from Monodon monoceros, assembly GCF_005190385.1. Taxonomy (NCBI): domain Eukaryota; kingdom Metazoa; phylum Chordata; class Mammalia; order Artiodactyla; family Monodontidae; genus Monodon; species Monodon monoceros. Next base: position 6,597,546 of record NW_021703780.1, on the reverse strand, counting down.
TTTTTTTTTTTTTTTTTGTGCGGTACGCAGGCCTCCCACTGCTGTGGCCTCTCCCATTGTGGAGCACAGGCTCCGGATGCGCAGGCTCAGCGGCCGTGGCTCACGGGCCCAGCCGCTCCGCGGCATGTGGGATCTTCCCGGACCGGGGCACAAACCCACATCCCCTGCATCGGCAGGCGGACTCTCAAACACTGCGCCACCAGGGAAGCCCAGAACTTCATCCATTTTATGGCTGGGCTGTCTGTTCATTATTTTTCTGAGTCTTCCACTTGTGGACAGCAACTGTGTCTTGTCTCTAAATGAATGAATACCTAGAAGACCCTGAAATATTTGCAGAATGACTAGTGCAATACCACGCACAGGCACTTTAACTGAAGATATGTATTTGTTTCACTGTCTAAAATATTTAGCTTTATTAATCTGTCTCAGTGTTCCAGGCTATAGAAGTAAACTCCAGTTCTTCCCGCCCAGCCCCTGCCCTTCCTCCTCAGTGGGACAGCATGTTTGGGGTGGGAGCAGGCGGAGAGTGGGAATAGGAGAGGGATGGTATCCCATAGGCCAGACTCCAGTGCAGCCTGGAGTGAGACACTTCATGACTTCTCACTTTTGTGTTCCTGGTTCATTTGATGTCTTGATTCTTGGTCTTGGGGCTGTTTCTGCTTTGCTCTGACAGTTCACCTGAGAACCTGGCCCCCGTGGTACCTCTGCGGGGCTCCTGGTGCCCCAGGTTCCCAGGCAGCCCCCCACTGCGTCCACATTGCTCAAAACAGTCTGCAGTGCCCGCTTCCCTTCCTAGAGCATAGACGTCTGACATCTGAATGTTAGGTTTCTTTTTCTGGGGACTCCCGTTTGCATTCCATTTTAGCGTGCCCTAATTTTTCCTTGTCTTCCATCTGAGAGGATATTCTTTCTCTCTTGGGTGAATTACTTTCTCGTTTACGTGAGGGGTCTGCAAAGGATGGCAATATCATACGTCTTAGAATTGCTCTAAATATGACATTCTGAAATACAGACTCTGATAGTGAGATTAAAACTGTTTTAGGATTGTAACTTCTCCCTGGAGAAAGTGATTTAGTGGTCAAAGCCTCTGCTTGATGAGAGATCGTGACCCTCTAGAACTCCAGAGTTGGGTCCTTACTACTTATACCCACCTTTAGCTGGCTGCTGCCCTTCTTCTAAAGACCGTGATACCTTCTTTTGTAACTTAAAGCCACCAGCATTTATATGGGTGAACACAACCATCTGGGAAAGAACTCACTACTTAAACTAATACTCAGGACTGCACTTCATGGAACTTGAAGTTAATTCCATTAACAATAGACAGATCAGTCTTTTATTTTTACTATCTTTCAATAATAATAATTTTAACATGAGTGTTACCTTTGCTTTCTAGACATGAATAAATAGTTTTCTATCTTCCATATTTGGGAACAGCTTTTATACTATAGGATTTTTTTTCTTTGTGAATTGGATAAGATTCACCCGTAGAAATATAGAGCCTATTGGGAGGACTCTTTGATGACTGTCTACATTTCTTTCTTGATATTTGGCCTATTCAGAATTTCATCAGTTTTGGTAACATTTTTTCCAGAAATGTTTTCCATCTCAATGAGTTCGTTGAATCTGTAAGCATGCAGTTATATAGACTCCTCTTATAATTTTAGTGAATTTTCTGATTATTTTTAGAAAGTGAAAAAAAATCAGGGAGATGGTTTTTAAGATTGTTTTAATATTTTATTTGGCTGGGAAACCCAGAAATCTCCAAATCGGGCTGTGGTTCAGTCAGCCCTCTTTTCTGAAGAGACTCCAACGGAAATATAAGAACAGGGTGCAACAGCAAAGTGAAACAAAGGAAAGTCAAGTTTAATTTCATCTGGGACTTTGCCCTGCAGGGTGGAATGGCAGTAGGCCAAGCTGGGTCTGGGTTGCGCATCGTCTCCTGGGTAACTGAGAATGGGTAGAACCGAGCAAGTTTCCCATCGTCCCACTCCAGTGATCCAGAAGAGGAGGAAGAGCAGGCAGGAAGCACTGGCCCCGGTGACGAGCACTGAGCGGGTCCAGGGCTCTGCCCCAGGACGTTTCTAACAGGTGAGCAGTGGCCTGCCTAGCTGCCACATTGGCGAGAAGACAGAGGAGAGAGAGTGAGCAAGTGATACATCGGGAGAAATAAGAAGCCCTGAATTGTATTTTTTATTTTCATGTTTTTACTTAGTGCAACTTTATTTTTTTAAATTTATTTTATTGAAGTATAGTTGATTTACAATGTTGTGTTAATTTCTGCTGTACAGCAAAGTGACTCAGTTATACATACATATATATATATATATATATATTCTTCTTCATATTCTTTTCCATTATGGTTTATCCCAGTATATGGACTATAGTTCCCTGTGCTCTACAGTAGGCCCTTGTTCCCTGTGCTCTACAGTAGGCCCATCAGTTCTATATGTAATAGTTTGCATCTTCTAACTCCAAACTCCCACTCCATCCCTCCCCCAACACCCTCTCCCTCTTGGCAACCACAAGTCTGTTCTCTGTGTCTGTGAGTCTGTTTCTGTTTCATAGATAAGTTCATTTGTGTCATATCTTAGGTTCCACATATACAGGATATCATATGATATTTGTCTTTCTCTTTCTGACTTACTTCACTTAGTATGATAATCTCTAGGTCCATCCATGTTGCTGCAGTTGGCATTATTTCATTCTTTTTAATGGCTGAGTAATATTCCATTGTATATATGTGCCACATCTTCTTTATCCATTCATCTGTCGATGGACATTTAGCTTGCTCCCCTGTCTTGGCTATTGTGAATAGTGCTGCTATGAACATAGGGGTGCATGTATCTTTTTGAATTGTAGTTTTGTCCAGGTATATGCCCAGGAGTGAGATTACTGCATCACATGGCAAGTCTGTTTTCAGTTTTCTGAGGAACCTCCGTACTGTTCTCCATAGTGGCTGCACCAATTTACATTCCCACCAACTGCGTAGGAGGTTCCCTTTTCTCCACACCCTCTCCAGCATTTGCTATTTAGAACAACTTTATTATTATACATTTCACTGTTGACAAATGTTGATACTGACATTATAGTGGGAGCACCACCACTTCTCGGCCCTGTCAGCTACTGGTTTGCTCCTGAGTCACTGTGATGCATATTTGCAGTATGAAATGGACACGTGCTTTCAAGAGAGGCCAAAGAAAAGGCAGAGATTTGCGGGTCCAACAGTTTGCTCTAACGCTTTCCTCTTTCCTTCATTTCTTATATTCTTTATTTTATCTGGTGCGGATAGGATTTATCATGGGCGATATTGTACATGATTTAAGTGTTTTTCCTCCTTGTGAAAATCTGATGGGGTGAAAGTGGACATTCTGTTTTTAATTCATCTTTGTAAGATGTGAAGCATTGCCGAATAGGATTTTCTCTTTGGCCAAAATGAAATTTAAAACAAACAAACATATTGATATATATTTTTAAATTATAAATACTAACTTTTATTAAGAAAATAGGCTGATGATCTAATCTCCATTATATTCTTCTTGAAAATTTTATGAAATGGGTTGGCTAAAAAAGAATTAACGTTTTCCCAATATCTACCTAGTCCACTCTCTTCCACAACTGTTTCTATTGCCAGCTTTGTTCTCTATGTATTTAACTATTTGAGCGTCGTTTTGTTCTTTTTTGTACATAAATTAATGGTTTTCATGGACATCATTAATTATACCATTTTACTCTTGCATAGCAAATATACGTTTATATTTTAACTGAGCAGTAGAATTCCAACCTATGAAGTACACAGAATTTTCATCTACGTTTTATTAAGTGAGTAATCAGATATTACCAATAACTTGGACCGACACTGACATGTCTTATTTTACTTTATAAATTTATTTCATTTATTTATTTCTGGCTGCATTGGGTCTTCATTGCTGTGCGGGTGCTTTCTCTAGTTGCGGCGAGCGGGGTCTACTCTTCGTTGTGGTGCGCGGGCGTCTCATTGCAGTGGCTTCTCATGTTGCGGAGCACGGGCTCTAGGCGCGTGGGCTTCAGTAGTTGTGGCTCGCGGGCTCTAGAACGCAGGCTCAGTAGTTGTGGCGCACAGGCTTAGTTGCTCCGCGGCATGTGGGATCTTCCCGGACCGGGGACTGAACCCATGGCCCCTGCATTGGCAGGTGGATTCTTAACCACTGAGCCACCAGGGAAGTCCCTGACATGTCTTTTTTAAATCGATGTGATGCTAATTAGAAATTTTGGGCACATGGTCATTGATATCATTCTCAAGTCAAGGAAGAGTAAAAATGAAATAGAATTCAGCTCTTTGGCCTTCCATATGCACAAGAGCAAAGCTGAAGTGGAAAAGCACACTTTTGCCACATTGGAAGCTGCAGCTGAAATTTGGTGCATCTTAACATTTAACTTCCTCTTTTTTAGATGTTTTTCGGAATAGTTATAATTATGGTGTTATATTGTTTTAACCACTTGTTAAAGTCATTCGGGAGAATGACTTTTGGAATTTCCAAATAGTTCTTTTTAATGCAAACTAGTACTTATTATATCTTCTTTAGGTATTTTGCATTTTTTCAAAGACACTTTTTATTCTCTTTGATGCATTTTGGATTCTGCCTGGTGTCAAATTCATATTGTTGTCCCTGATTTCTTTTGGTTTTTGTATGCCTGAAATATCATTTCCCCGTTGTTGTTGTTTTTTAATTGTAGTAAGATATACATAACATAAAATTTGCCATTTTAACCATTTTTAAGTGTAGAAGTTATTGGCATTAAGTACATTCACAATGTTGTAAACCATCACCACTATCCATCTTCATAATCCCACACAGAAACTCTGTCCCCATGAAACACTAACTCCCCATTCCCTCTCCTTCCAGCCGCTGGTAACCTCTGTTCTACTTTCTGTCTCTATGAATTTGCATTTTCTAGGTATCTCATAGAAGTGGACTCATACAGTATTTGTCCTTTTATATCTGTTTCACTTAGCATAATGTTTTCCAGGGCCATCCATGATGTAGCATATGTCAAAATTTCATTCCTTTTTATGGATAAATAATATTCCATTGTATGTATATTTATATTTTGTTTATCCATTCATCTGTCAGTGGACACTTGGGTTGTTTCCACCATTGGCTCTTGTGAATTATGGTGCTATGAACACTGGTATACAAGTATCTGTTTGAGTCCCTGCTTTGAATTTTTGGGGTATCTGCCTGGAATTGCTGGATTATATGGAACATATAAAGTTCTATGTTTAACTTTTGGAGGAACTGCCAAACTTTTCCACAGCGGCTGCTCTATCCTTTTATTTTTAACGGTGCTGTGTGGGTCTGTTTTAGTTGTGTTTCTTGTAAGCAGTGTATGGTTGGCTTTTACTTTTTAACCCCAAACTTTCTTTGATTTTAACTATCCCAGTAATTTGGCAGATATATACTCTTTTTGTTTTATTAGGGCTTGTCTTTAATGTTTTTCAAAACATAGTCTCCAATCTATATTTTCTGACTGTAAAATTTAAAAATTAAAAAGATGCTTTTTGACCTACCTTCCTGCCTATAATTCCCATGTAAGACTTGAAATTTAAATTATTTTTGCTTCTTCATCTTTACCCTGTACTTTCACCTCAGATACTGATCTTCTTTAATATAAATAGGAGTTTGAAATTGAGGTTATTGTTACTATTTTATAGTTTTTGTAGGTGAATGCATGTTAATTTTCACATGTTATGTTTCACATTGGCCTTGAGTTTAGCAACCATATTTGTGACAGTATTTTCTACAACTCTACCTTTAACTGACTTAGTGCTCACAGCTGATGCTTTTAGTCTCGTTTTCAGCATTTTTGGTTTCATTTCTTAAGCATCTCCAAATAATTTTTCAAGAGAAAATGAGTGCCATGTATATTCAGACCAGAAGTAGCTTTTCCAGGACACTTGTGAATTTTATGCTTCAGGTTTTCTCACTCATAACACCCCCGCCTGTGCCTCATCCCTAAACTTGCATTCGTAACACTACATACTTTTGAAAGTTCCCCAGATTGTACTTTAGAATCCACAAAGCCTGGATCCACCCTTGATTCTTACTGATTAATCTCTGAGTATATTCATTTTTTGCCTTCTCATGGGAAACGATTACAGAGCTAAAGTCAAAAACCAATCCGATTTTTTACTCTTTCTAGGAAATATATTTTTCCTATCCAGAATTCAAGTGAGGTTGTTTTTGTTTGTTTGTTTGTTTTGTAATTCAAACATTTCTCTAGACTATATCACCCCCACCACCCACCAATTCCTGTGCTGAGTTTCTTCTTCCAGTTGTTACTGTCTTTGGATGACTGTAGAAAGAGAGCTGCGGGATGAGAAGGGGGACTTTGCTCAGCTATTCTGAAGCATCACAACCAAAGAAGAGATGGCCAGATTTGAGAGTCCAGGCTTCTATTCCAGGTTTCAGACAGTGAAGTAGGAATGACATATTGGCCTATCTTCTTCCAAACATGATAGAGCTGTCATAATTTGAGAGAGGCATGGGTTATTTTTCTCAGTCCAGTTCCACTAGTCTTATAATTTGTGGCAAGATCAGCCAGACTGTTTTTTAAATAACAGTGTTATTGACATATAATTCACATACCGTATGACTCACCCTTTTAAAGTGCCCAATTCAATGTTTTTTTGTATATTCACAGATACGTGCAGCCATCACCACAATCAAGTTTAGAACATTTTCATCACCTCTAAAAGAAAACCCGCACTCCTTAGCTGTCACCACCCCCAATCCCCTTATCCATTCATTCCCCTCCATCCCTAAGCAACCACTCATCTACTTTCTGTCTCTGTAGATTTGCCTATTTGGGACATTTTATATAAATGGTATCATATAATATGAAGTCTTTCGTGATTGACTTCTTTCCTTTCACATAATGTTTTCAAGGGTCATTCATGTTGTAACACATACCAGTATTTTGTTCCTTTTTTGTCCAAATAACATTGCACTGTATGAATATTACATTTTATTTATCCATTCGTCAGTTGATAGCCATTTGGGTTGTTTCCACCTTTTGGCTTTTACGAACAATGCTGATATAAGCATTTATGAAAAAGTTTTTGTGGGCGTATGTTTTCATTTCTCTTGGATAGATACCTAGGAGTGGGATTTCTGAGTTATATTCTACCTCTACATTTAACCCTTTGAGGAACTACCACACTGTTTTCCAAAGTAGCTGCACCGTTTTACATTTGCATTAGCAGTTTAGGAGGGTTCTGATTTCTCCACATCCTCGTCAACACTTGTTGTCTTCTGACTTTTTCTTTATAGCGATTCTTGGGGATGTGAAGTAGTATCGTATTGTGGGTTTGATTTGTATTTTCCTAGTGACTAATGATGTTCAGCATCTTTTCATGTGTTTATGGGCCATTGTATATATTCTTAGGAGAAATGTATATTCAGATACCTTGCCTATTTTTATATTGGATTTTTTTGTGTTTTTATTGTTAAGTTCTTATTAAGAGTTCCTTATATGTTCTGGATACTAGCCCCTTATAAAATATATGATTTGCAAATATTTTCTCTCTTTCTTTGTGTCAGCTTTTCACCTTCTTGATATTGTCCTTTGAAGTTTTTTATTTTGATAAAGTCCTATTTATCTCATTTTTCTTTTGTTGCCTGTGTTCTTGGTGTCATATCTAAGAACCGTTGCCTAACCCAAGTCATGAAGGTTTATGCCTATGCTTTCTTCTAAGAGTTTCATAGTTTTAGTTTCTACATTTAGGTCTCTGATCCATTTTGAGTTAGTATTTTTATATGGTGTGAGGTAAGGGTCCAGCCTCATTCTTTTGCATGTGGAAATCCAGCTGTCCCAATACCATATGTTGAAAAAAACTATTCTTTTCCTAGTGAACTGTCTTGGAACCCTTGTCAGAAATCAATTGACCTTAAATATAAGGGGTTATTTCTGGACTTTCTATTCTCTTTCATTGATCTATATGTTTGACTTTATGCCACTGTCACACAGTCTTGATTTCTGTAGCTTTGTAATAATTTTTGAAATCGAGAAGTATTAGTCTTCCAACCTTATTCTTTTTCAAGATTGTTCTGGCTAGTCAGGGTCCCTTGCAATTCCATATGAATTTTAGGACCAACTTGTCTATTTCTGCAGAAAAGCCAGCTGCAATCTGAATAGGGGTTGCATTCAATCTATAGATAATTTGTGGAGTGTTGCCATTTTACCAATATTAAGTTTTCTAATCCAGGAACACAAATGTCTTTCCATGCATTTAGGTCTTGTGAAATTTCTTTCAGCAGTGTTTTGTAGTTTTCAGTGTACAAGTCTTACACGTCTTTTGTTAAGTTTATCCCTAAGTATTTTTTATGCTATTGTAAATGTAATCATTTTCTTAATTTTATTTTTAGATTGTTCATTGCTGGTGTATAGAACTACAATTGGTTTTTGTATATCAACCGTGTATTCTGCAACCTTGCTGAACTTATTTATTAGTTCTAATACTTTTTAAAAGATTCTTTAGGATTCTCTTGGTGCAAATGGGTTAATATTACTTCTTTCCTCCTTTCTGGATGCATATTTTTTCTTTTGATTGGCTAACTGCCCCAGCTAGAATCTCCAGTTCAATCTTGAATACAGGTGGTGAAAGCAGACATCCTTGTCTTGTTCCTGATCTTATGGGGAGGTTTTCAGGCTTTTGGCACTAAGTATGATGTTTGCTGTGGGTTTTTCATAGGTGCCCTTAATTGGATTTCAGAAGTTCCTGTCTATTCCTAGTTTGTTGAGTGTTATCATGAAAAGGGGTTGGAATTTTTCAAATGCTTTATCTGGATCTATTGAGATGATCATATGGTTTTGTTCTTTTATTCTATTAATATGGTGTATTACATTGATTAATTTTCATATGTTGAATCAATCTTCCATTACTGGAAAAAATCTCACTTTATCATGGTTTCTAATCTGATTTATACGTTACTAGATTTGGTTGCTAGTATTTTCATAGGTATTTTTGCATCTATACTTATAAGAGATTTGGGCCTCTGGTCTTCTTTTCTTGTGAGATGTTTTTCTGGTTTTACTGTCAGGGTAATACTGGCCTCTTAGAATGAATTGAGAAGTGTTCTCTCATCTTCTATCTTTTGGAAGTGTTTGTGAAGGACTGGTGTTAATTCTCCTTTATACATTTGTCAGAATTCACCTGTGCAGGCATCTCATTCTGAGCTTTTCTTTGTGAGTAATTTTTGATTAATAATTTAATGTGTTTACTGCTGTAGGTCTGTTCAGATTTTCTGTTTCTCCTTGAGTCAGTTTCAGTAATTTGTATCTAAGTTTTTGTACATTTCATCTAGGTACACAGTTGTTCATAGTATTCCCTTAAAATCCTTTTTATTTCTGTAATGTCAGTAGTAATGTCTCCTCTTTCATTTCTAATTTAATAATTTGAATCTTCTCACTTTTTTCTTGGTCAGTCTTCTATCCAGATTTCTAATTTCATTTCACTGTGGTCAGAGAATTGTGTTTCATTTCAATCCTTTTACATTTATTGAGACTTGTTTCCAACCTGATATATTGTTTATCCTGGGTAACGTTCTTTGTGTACTTGAGAAGAATATGTATCCTATTGTTATTGGGTAGAATGTTCCATAGATATCCATTAGGTCTAGTTGGTTTATAGTGTTATTCAAGTCTTCTATTTCCTTGTTGATCTTCTGTTTTGTTGTTTTATTCATTAGTTAACATAGGGTATTGAAGTCTCCAACTATTAACTGTTCGAAGTTCTGTTTCTTTCATTAGTTCTGTCAGTTTTTGCTTCATATATTTTTGGGTCTCTGTTTATTAGGTACACACATGTTTATAATTCTTATATTTTCTCGATACATTGACCCTTTTATCTTGACTCTTTTATTAAATGTTCTTCTTTGTCTCTGGTCTTAATGTCTACTTTGTATGATAGTAGGATAGCCATCCCAGTTCTTTCGTGTTTAATATTTGCATAGTATCTTTTTCCACTCTTTTTCTTTCAACTGATTTGTATCTTTGAATCTAAAAGGTGTCTCTTGTAGACAGCATATAGTTAGATCATTTTTTTTAAATTTTACTTTATTTATTTATTTTTGGCTGTGTTGGATCTTCGTTGCTGCGTGTGGGCTTTCTCTAGTTGTGACGAGTGGGGGCTACTCTTTGTTGCGGTGCTCGGGCTTCTCGTTGCGGTGGCTTCTCTTGTTGCGGAGCACGGGCTCTAGGCACCTGGGCTTCAGTAGTTGTGGCATGCAGATTCAGTAGTTGTGGCTCCCAGGCTCTAGAGTGCAGGCTCAATAGTGTGGCACGTGGGCTTAGTTGCTCCGCAGCATGTGGGATCTTCCTGGACCAGAGCTTGAACCCATGTCCCCTGCATTGGCAGGTGGATTCTTGACCACTGCGCCACCAGGGAAGCCCAGTTGGGTCATTTTTCTTTTCATTTCTTATCCATTCTGCCAGTCTCTGCATTTCGATTGAAGTGTTTAATCCATTTTAATTTAATATAATTACCAATAAAGTAAATTTTACGTATGCCATTTTCTATTTGTTTTCTATATGTCTGTGTCTTTTTTTTTTTTAATTCCTGTATTCCTCGATTACTGCCTCCTTTTGTGTTAAGTAGATAATTCCACCCTTTAGGAATGGGCCTTTGGAGGAACTCCAACCCCATCTGCCTCCTCCAGTGACTCCCAGTCTTATTTTCACTGTGATTGTGGAGCTGTTGGTTTACAAGATTATCACAGAGGCTGGCAAGAGGGATGGGTACATGGAAAGTTAAAACATCTCAAAGTTTGCTCTTACTGAAATTCAGGTCTTTTTCTTAAACAAATGCTTCTCAGATTGTTGCAAGTCTTTAGTTAATTTCCAGAGTTTGGAAAAAGTTGATTTGGACAAATTTTTAGTGTTCTTATTGTTTTTATGAAGGGAGATAACTGTTAGGAGTTTTTACTCCACCATTCCTGCCCATGTCACCCCTTTTAAAATCTTTAAGCAGATTATATCACAACCTCCTTAAAATCTTCCAAAGACTTCTCTTTACAGTTAAAATTCCAGTCCCTAGCAGGGCCTATCAGGTCCTGCATGATTTTGCCCCTGCAGCCCCTCTCACCTCACCTGCCTGTTGCTCTCCACCTTCTCACTAGATAGCCTCTCTGTCCCTTCTATTGCTTGAATACACTGGGCTGGTTCCTTCTGCAATTAATGTCTCAGCTCATTGTCACCTCCTCATAGAGGTTATTCCTTACCTTACCCTTTCCCTCTTTATCCCATTATCCTGATTTATTTTATTTTTAACATTTAGCACTATCTGAAAAGATCTTGTACTTTATTGTATCTTATCCAATAAGATTTGCCTATCCAGTAAAATTTCCCTCACTAGACTGTAAACCCGATGAGAGCAAAGGCCCAGTTTGTCATCTTCTCTGCCACATCCTCACTGTGTAGAACACTCTTTGGCATATAGTTAGGTATTCATTGTTGAATGAATTAAGACCTAAGCTCATGGTTTACAGGCAACAAAAAGAGACCCACTTCAATTCTTAAAAAGGATTAGAACTTTATTTTTCTCCCTTGAAATTTCTCCAATCTATAGTCTGGCTGTTAAAATGAAGTTAATAAACTTTCCCTTAAAATAAGTTAAAACAGTTTTTTTTTTTTATTACCTATTCTTTTCCTTTTTTTTTTTTAAAGTTTACTTTTTCTGGGAAGTATTAGTTCGAATGTAGTGTGGGTAATACTGGAATACTAGAGCCTCTTTTTTTTTTTTTTTTTTTTACATCTTTATTGGAGTATAATTGCTTTACAATGGTGTGTTAGTTTCTGCTTTATAACAAAGTGAATCAGTTATACATATACATATGTTCCCATATCTCTTCCCTCTTGCGTCTCCCTCCCTCCCACCCTCCCTATCCCACCCCTCTAGGTGGTCACAAAGCACTGAGCTGATCTCCCTGTGCTATGCGGCTGCTTCCCACTAGCTATCTATTTTACGTTTGGTAGTGTATATATGTCCATTCCACTCTCTCACTTTGTCACAGCTTACCCTTCCCCCTCCCCATATCCTCAAGTCCATTCTCTAGTAGGTCTGTGTCTTTATTCCTGTCTTACACCTAGGTTCTTCATGACATTTTTTTTTCTTAAATTCCATATATATGTGTTAGCATACGGTATTTGTCTTTCTCTTTCTGACTTACTTCACTCTGTATGACAGACTCTAGGTCCATCCACCTCATTACAAATAGCTCAATTTCGTTTTGTTTTATGGCTGAAAAATATTCCATTGTATATATGTGCCACATCTTCTTTATCCATTCATCCAATGATGGACGCTTAGGTTGTTTCCATCTCCTGGCTATTGTAAATAGAGCTGCAATGAACATGACTCTTTTTGAATTATGGTTTTCTCAGGGTATATGCCCAGTAGTGGGATTGCTGGGTCATATGGTAGTTCTATTTGTAGTTTTTTAAGGAACCTCCATACTGTTCTCCATAGTGACTGTACCAATTCACATTCCCACCAGCAGTGCAAGAGTGTTCCCTTTTCTCCACACCCTCTCCAGCATTTATTGTTTCTAGATTTTTTGATGATGGCCATTCTGACTGGTGTGAGATGATATCTCATTGTAGTTTTTATTTGCATTTCTCTAATGATTAATGATGTTGAGCATTCTTTCATGTGTTTTTGGCAGTCTGTATATCTTTGGAGAAATGTCTATTTAGGTCTTCTGCCCATTTTTGGATTGGGTTGTTTGTTTTTTTGACATTGAGCTGCATGAGTTGCTTATAAATTTTGGAGATTAATCCTTTGTCAGTTGCTTCATTTGCAAATATTTCCTCCCATTCTGAGGGTTGTCTTTTGGTCTTGTTTATGGTTTCCTTTGCTGTGCAAAAGCTTTTAAGTTTCATTAGGTCCCATTTGTTTATTTTTGGTTTTATTTCCATTTCTCTAGGAGGTGGGTCAAAAAGGATCTTGCTGTGATTTATGTCATAGAGTGTTCCTGCCTATGTTTTCCTCTAAGAGTTTGATAGTTTCTGGCCTTACATTTAGGTCTTTAATCCATTTTGAGCTTATTTTTGTGTATGGTGTTAGGGAGTGTTCTAATCTCATACTTTTATATGTACCTGTCCAGTTTTCCCAGCACCACTTATTGAAGAGGCTGTCCTTTCTCCACTGTACATTCCTGCCTCCTTTATCAAAGATAAGGTGACCATATGTGCATGGGTTTATCTCTGGGCTTTCTATCCTGTTCCATTGATCTATCTTTCTGTTTTTGTGCCAGCACCATACTGTCTTGATTACTGTAGCTTTGTAGTATAGTCTGAAGTCAGGGAGCCTGATTCCTCCAGCTCAGTTTTTTGATCTCAAGATTTCTTTGGCTATTCGGGGTCTTTTGTGTTTCCATACAAATTGTGAAATTTTTTGTTCTAGTTCTGTGAAAAATGCCAGTGGTAGTTTGATAGGGATTGCATTGAATCTGTAGATTGCTTTGGGTAGTAGAGTCATTTTCACAATATTGATTCTTGCAATCCAAGAATATGGTATATCTCTCCATCTGTTTGTATCATCTTTAATTTGTTTCATCAGTGCCTTATAATTTTCTGCATACAGGTCTTTTGTCTCCTTAGGTAGGTTTATTCCTAGATATTTTATTCTTTTTGTTGCCATGGTAAATGGGAGTGTTTTCTTGATTTCACTTTCAGATTTTTCATCATTAGTGTATAGGAATGCCAGAGATTTCTGTGCATTAATTTTGTATCCTGCTACTTTACCATATTCATTGACTAGCTCTAGTAGTTTTCTGGTAGCATCTTTAGGATTCTCTATGTATAGTATCATGTCACCTGCAAACAATGATAGCTTTACTTCTTCTATTCCGATTTGGATTCCTTTTATTTCCTTTTATTCTCTGATTGCTGTGGCTAAAACTTCCAAAACTATGTTGAATAAGAGTGGTGAGAGTGGGCAACCTTGTCTTGTTCCTGATCTTAGTGGAAATGCTTTCAGTTTTTCACCACTGAGAACGATGTTGGCTGTGGGTTTGTCATATATGGCCTTTATTATGTTGAGGAAAGTTCCCTCTGTGCCTACTTTCTGGAGGGTTTTTATCATAAATGGGTGTTGAATTTTGTCAAAAGCTTTCTCTGCATCTATTGAGATGACCATACGGTTTTTCTTCTTCAATTTGTTAATATGGTGTATCACGTTGATTGATTTGCGTATATTGAAGAATCCTTGCATTCCTGGAATAAACCCCACTTGATCATGGTATATGATCCTCTTAATGTGCTGTTGGATTCTGTTTGCTAGTATTTTGTTGAGGATTTTTGCATCTATGTTCATCAGTGATATTGGCCTGTAGTTCTCTTTCTTTGTGACATCCTTGTCTGGTTTTGGTATCAGGGTGATGGTGGCCTCGTAGAATGAGTTTGAGAGTGTTCCTCCCTCTGCTATATTTCGGAAGAGTTTGAGAAGGATAGGTGTTAGCTCTTCTCGAAATGTTTGATAGCATTTGCCTGTGAAGCCATCTGGTCCTGGGCTTTTGTTTGTTGGAAGATTTTTAATCACAGTTTCAATTTCAGTGCTTGTGATTGGTCTGTTCATATTTTCTATTTCTTCCTGATTCAGTCTTGGCAGGTTGTGCATTTCTAAGAATTTGTCCATTTCTTCCAGGTTGTCCGTTTTATTGGCATAGAGTTGCTTGTAGTAATCTCTCATGATCTTTTGTATTTCTGCAGTGTCAGTTGTTACTTTTTCTTTTTCATTTCTAATTCTATTGATTTCAGTCTTCTCCCTTTTTTTCTTGATGAGTCTGGCTAATGGTTTATCAATTTTGTTTATCTTCTCAAAGAACCAGCTTTTACTTTTATTGATCTTTGCTATCGTTTCCTTCATTTCTGTTTCATTTATTTCTGATCTGATCTTCATGATTTCTTTCCTTCTGCTAACTTTGGGGTTTTTTTTGTTCTTCTTTCTCTAATTGCTTTAGGTGCAAGGTTAGGTTGTTTATTCGAGATGTTTCCTGTTTCTTAAGGTAGGATTGTATTGCTATAAACTTCCCTCTTAGAACTGCTTTTGCTGCATCCCATAGGTTTTGGGTCGTCGTGTCTCCATTGTCATTTGTTTCTAGGTATTTTTTGATTTCCTCTTTGATTTCTTCAGTGATCACTTCGTTTTAAGTAGTGTATTGTTTAGCCCCCATGTGTTTGTATTTTTTACAGATCTTTTCCTGTAATTGATATCTAGTCTCATAGCAGTGTGGTCGCAAAAGATACTTGGTACAATTTCAATTTTCTTAAATTTACCAAGGCTTGATTTGTGACCCAAGATATGATGTATCCTGGAGAATTTTCCATGAGCACTTGAGAAAAATGTGTATTCTGTTGTTTTTGGATGGAATGTCCTATAAATATCAATTAAGTCCATCTTGTTTAATGTATCATTTAAAGCTTGTGTTTCCTTATTTATTTTCATTTTGGATGATCTGTCCATTGGTGAAAGTGGGGTGTTAAAGTCCCCTACTATGATTCTCTTACTGTCGATTTCCCCTTTTATGGCTGTTAGTATTTGCCTTACGTATTGAGGTGCTCCTATGTTGGGTGCATAAATATTTACAATTGTTATATCTTCTTCTTGGATCAATCCCTTGATCATTATGTAGTGTCCTTCTTTGTCACTTCTAATAGTCTTTATTTTAAAGTCTATTTTGTCTGATATGAGAATTGCTACTCGAGCTTTCTTTTGGTTTCCATTTGCATGGAATATCTTTTTCCATCCCCTCACTTTCAGTCTGTATGTGTCTCCAGGTCTGAAGCAGGTCTCTTGTAGACAGCATATATATGGGTCTTGTTTTTTTTGTTTTGTTTTGTTTTTGCGGTACACAGGCCTCTCACTGTTGTGGGCTCTCCCGTTGCGGAGCACAGGCTCCGGAGGCGCAGGCTCAGCGGCCATGGCTCACGGGCCCAGCCGCTCCACGGCATGTGGGATCTTCCCGGACCGGGGCATGAACCCGTGTCCCCTGCATTGGCAGGCGGACTCTCAACCACTGTGCCACCAGGGAAGCCCAGGGTCTTATTTTTGTATCCATTCAGCCAGTCTGTGTCTTTTGGTGGGAGCATTTACATTTAAGGTAATTATCGATATGTATGTTCCTATTCCCATTTTCTTAATTGTTTTGGGTTTGTTCTTATAGGTCTTTTCCTTCTCTTGTGTTTCTTGCCTAGAGAAGATCCTTTAGCATTTATTGTAAAGCTGGTTTGGTGGTGCTGAACTCTCTCAGCTTTTGCTTGTCTGTAACGGTTTTAATTTCTCCATCAAATCTGAATGAGATCCTTGCTGCATAGAGTAATCTCAGTTGCAGGTTTTTCTTCTTCATCACTTTCAGTATGTCCTGCCAGTCCCTTCTGGCTTGCAGAGTTTCTGCTGAAAGATCAGCTGTTAACCTTATGGGGATTCCCTTGTGTGTTATTTGTTGTTTTTCCCTTGCTGCTTTTAATATGTTTTCTTTGTATTTAATTTTTGACAGTTTGATTAATATGTGTCTTGACGTGTTTCTCCTTGGATTTATCCTGTATGGGACTCTCTGTGCTTCCTGGACTTGATTAACTATTTCCTTTCCCATATTAGGGAAGTTTTCAACTATAATCTCTTCAAATATTTTCTCAGTCCCTTTCTTTTTCACTTCTTCTATTGGAACCCCTATAATTCAAATGTTGGTGCGTTTAATGTTGTCCCAGAGGTCTCTGAGACTGTCCTCAGTTCTTTTCATTCTTTTCTCTTTATTCTGCTCTGCAGTAGTTACTTCCACTATTTTATCTTCCAGGTCACTTACCCGTTCTTCTGCCTCAGTTATTTGGCTATTGATCCCATCTAGAGTATTTTTCATTTCATTTATTGTGTTGTTCATCATTGCTTGTTTCCTCTTTAGTTCTTCTAGGTCCTTGATAAATGTTTCTTGCATTTTCTCTATTCTATTTCCATGATTTTGGATCATCTTTACTATCATTATTCTGAATTCTTTTTCAGGTAGACTGCCTACCTCCTCTTCATTTGTTAGGTCTGGTGGGTTTTTATCTTGCTCCTTCATCTGCTGTGTGTTTTTCTGTCTTCTCATTTTGCTTATCTTACTGTGTTTGGGGTCTCCTTTTTGCAGGCTGCAGGTTCGTAGTTCCCGTTGTTTTTGGTGTCTGTCCCCAGTGGCTAAGGTTGGTTCAGTGGGTTGTGTAGGCTTCCTGGTGTAGGGGACTAGTGCCTGTGTTCTGGTGGATGAGGCTGGATCTTGTCTTTCTGGTGGGCAGGTCCACGTTTGGTGGTGTGTTTTGGGGTGTCTGTGGCCTTATTATGATTTTAGGCAGCCTCTCTGCTAATGGGTGGGGTTGTGTTCCTGTCTTGCTAGTTTGGCATAGGGTGTCCAGCACTGTAGCTTGCTGGGCGTTGAGTGACGCTGGGTGTTGGTGTTGAGATGGAGATCTCTGGGAGATTTTTGCCGTTTGATATTATGTGGAGCTGGGAGGTCTCTTGTGGACCAGTGTCCTGAAGTTGGCTCTCCCAGCTCAGAGGCACAGCACTGACTTCTGTCTGCAGCACCAAGAGCCTTTCATCCACACGGTTCAGAATAAAAGGGAGATAAAGTAGAAAGAAAGAGAGAAAGAGAGAGAGAGAGAGAAAGGAAGAAAGAGAAAAGAAAAGAAAATAAAAAGGTAAAATAAAATAAAGTTATTAAATTAAAAAAATTATTAAGAAAAAAATTTTTTTAAGTAAAAAACAAAAAATGCACGGATAGAACCCTAGGACAAATGGTGAAAGCAAAGCTATACAGACAAAATCTCACACAGAAGCATACACATACACACTCACAAAAAGAGGAAAAGAGGGAAAGATAATAAATCTTGCTCTCTAAGTCCACCTCCTCCATTTGGGATGATTCGTTGTCTATTCAGCTATTCCACAGATGCAGGTACATCAAGTTGATTGGGGAGCTTTAATCTGCTGCTCCTGAGGCTGCTGGGAGAGATTTCCCTTTCTCTTCTTTGTTCTCACAGCTCCCAGGGGCTAAGCCTTGGATTTGGGCCCGCCTCTGCGTGTCGGTCGCGGGAGGGCGTTTGTTCTTCGCTCAGAGAGGACGGGATTAAAGGAGCAGCTGATTCGGGGGCTCTGGCTCACTCAGGCCGGGGGGAGGGAGGGGCACTGCGTGCGGGGCGGGCCTGCGGCGGCAGAGGCCAGCGTGACGTTGCACCAGCCTGAGGCGCGCCGTGCGTTCTCCCGGGGAAGTTGTCCCTGGGTCCCGGGACCCTGGCAGTGGCGGTCTGCACAGGCTCCCCGGAAGGGGGGTGTGGAGAGTGACCTGTGCTCGCACACAGGCCCCTTGGTGGCGGCAGCAGCAGCCTTAGCGTCTCATGCCCGTCTCTGGGGTCCGCGCCTTTAGCCGCGGCTCGCGCCCGTCTCTGGAGCTCCTTTAAGCAGCACTCTTAATCCCCTCTCTTCGCGCACCAGGAAACAAAGAGGGAAGAAAAAGTCTCTTCCCTCTTCGGCAGGTCCAGACTTTTTCCCCGACTCCCGGCCAGCCGTGGCGCACTAACCCCCTGCAGGCTGTGTTCACGCCGCCAACCCCAGTCCTCTCCCTGCGCTCCGACCGAAGCCCGAGCCTCAGCTCCCAGCCCCGCCCGCCCTGGTAAGTGAGCAGACAAGCCCCTCGGGCTGGTGAGTGCCGGTCGGCCCTGATGCTCTGTGCGGGAATCTCGCCGCTTTGCCCTCCGCACCCCTGTTGCTGTGCTCTCCTCCACGGCTCCGAAGCTTCCCCCTCCGCTTCCCGCAGTCTCCGCCCGCGAAGGGGCTCCTAGTGTGTGGAAACCTTTCCTCCCTCACGGCTCCCTCCCACTGGTGCAGGTCCCATCCCTATCCTTTTGTCTCTGTTTATTCATTTTTCTTTTGCCCTACCCAGGTACGTGGGGAGTTTCTTGCCTTTTGGGAGGTCTGAGGTCTTCTGCCAGCGTTCAGTAGGTGCTCTGTAGGAGTTGTTCCACGTGTAGATGTATTTCTGATGTATCTGTGGGGAGGAAGGTGATCTCCGCGTCTTACTCTTCCGCCATCTTCCCCCTCTCTGAGTTTTTTTTTTTTAATGTTTTAATTTCAGTCTTTTACATATAGCTGTCCAGTTTTACCAGCATTGAAACAGTTTTAACACTTGTCTTTTGAAACTAGTTATAATCTACATTAATTATGCCCAATATATATTCTTAATCCCTGTTCACTCCTGGCCTCATGTCTTAAGACCTCTGTTTATTTTAGAATTCAACTTTGTATATTATATTATATATAACCCCAAAGATCACTTTCCTTCCCTTAACACTAGGAAAAATATCACAGGAAGTTCTGTGAATTTCAGTCTCTAAAGTGGGAGACCTTAAGATCTGAAAGTAAATTTAACTCTAATAAGCTGTAGGAGGTAAGATCTGTGGAAGTTTGGGTTGTAAATTAGGCTCTTCAGAATATGAATTCCTCATGCTATCACTTAATTTACTCCATGCTAAATTATTCCCACAGAGTAACCAAACCCAATCTGTGTTTAATATAAGGCTATGCAACATTTCCCTGCCATTTTTATGTTTAAGAACCATTTTTCCTCTTGCGGCATTCCCTGCAGAAATGAAATCTGTGAAATTATTGTGAGTCCTTTCTTAGGGTCCTTGTGGTGGGTACGGTGAGGTGTGGCCTGATGGCTCATCCTGTGTAACTAGCGCCACTCTATCCAGGAACCGAGCCGTATCCATAAATGTATGAGCTCCAACACCAGATGTCAAAAAGTCAGCATTGTTTTAGGAAAGGAAATATGTCATTGAGTGATTAACTCCTAGAAGCAACAGTTAAACTTTTGAATCATTTGAATTTATTTTAAAGTGCCACTATACTTCGTAGTTGGAATTATTTACTAGACACTTGGGTTTTCAATGAGAAAATAACATGGACAGCTGTCCACATCAAGAGTTTTCTCTTTGTGGTTAGTCTGTAAAATTAGCTGGAGAAACTCAGCAGTTAATAATTTCCTGCTTTGAGAGGAGCTTTTGAACCTTTCCAGGATTGTACCTGGGGGGATTCCATTCAGGTGTGCATTCCCTGAGTCAGAGAGCCACCTGTACACGTGGAAGGATGCTGGGAGCCATATGCAGGTGGCATAGTGACATGGCGGTGTAGGCTGGTTCTAAGAAGTTTCATTCAAGGAACTTGTGGCCCCAAAAATCTTTCCCAGTGGGCTTCCCTGGTGGCGCAGTGGTTGAGAGTCCGCCTGCCGATGCAGGGGACACGGGTTCGTGCCCCGGTCCGAGAGGATCCCACATGCCGCGGAGCGGCTGAGCCCTTGAGCCATGGCCGCTGGGCCTGTGCGTCCGGAGCCTGTGCTCCGCAATGGGAGAGGCCACAACAGTGAGAGGCCCGCGTACCGCAAAAAAAAAAAAAAAAAAAAAAAATCTTTCCCAGTGGTTAGGATTCGACGCTTTCACTGCCATGGCCCGGGTTCAGTCCCTGGTTGGGAAACTAAGATCCCACATGCTGCACAGTGTAGCCAAAATAAATGGAGAGGAAACGGTGGCTCTGTCCTTCCACTGTACGCAAGTCACGGGATATCTCGTTGACTTGCACACCGCAGCCTGAGAGGCACAGGCAAGCCTGCTCGGTTGGTTACAGCACGATGATAACAGGGCCCAAGGATGCCCTGTCTGGTTTCTCTCAGGTCAGCTTGCCTGGTTCAGGGAAACAGAGTCTAACCCAAGGCCACAAACATTACCCTTGGCCATTCACCTAAACCCAAACCACTCACAATTCTCTTACACAGTTACGTTCTTGGTTCCACGGAAGGAGATAATGGTAAACAGGCTGTAGAAGTCACTTTCTAAATGCTTTCTTGTTAGTTTGTCCAAGTTCCAAGTTTAACTCTAGAAACGTTTCTTCATGTGGGTGAAGGCTTTTTTTTTTTTTAAAGGAGATAATGGCTCTTTAAAAAATTTCATTTATTTTTTTGGCTGCGTTTTGGGTCTTTGTTGCTGCGTGCAGGCTTTCTCTAGTTGTGGCAAGCGGGGGCTACTCTTCGTTGCGGTGCGTAGGCTTCTCATTGCGGTGGCTTCTCTTGTTGCGGAGCACAGGCTCTAGGTGCGTGGGCTTCAGTAGTTGCAGCACGTGAGCTCAGTAGTTGTGGCTCGCGGGCTCTAGAGTGCGGGCTCAGTAGTTGTGGCACACGGTCTTAGCTGCTCCGTGGCATGTGGGATCTTCCCGGTCCAGGGACTGAACCCGTGTCCCCTGCATTGGCAGGTGGATTCTTAACCACTGTGCCACCAGGGACGTCCCAAAAGCATTTTAATAGATACATAATGGGAGAATTATACAGATTGTATAAGACATATTTAAACATTTGTTAGCCTATTCATTTAACGTATACAGAGTATGTGTTTGGGACCAGGTTCTGAGAATACAAAAGCCAGAAAGAAATCATTCCTGCCTGCCCTCAAAAAACTTACAGTGTAATTGATACTGAGTTAATTGGAAGTTCGAGTTATTTGGAAGGCAGGGGGAGGAAAACTATAGGGGAGGGAAACAGTAATATGTGGTCACGTGAAATTCAAATATTCTCACATAGTCCTAAAGGTAAGCTTTTTATTTCTTTTCTTCTCATTAAAACTATCAAACCTATTTCTCTTGCTGCTGAAAAATAAATAGTAAATAACTACTCTGAAACTTTATTTCTGATAAACATAATATACTCACATAATAATATATAAAAATTAATGCCAGGTACTTTTAAAAAGGAATATAAGTTGAGTATCCTATTTAAGAATATAGTTCTTGGGCTTCCCTGGTGGCGCAGTGGTTGAGAGTCCATCTGCCGATGCAGCGGACACGGATTCGTGCCGCGGTCGGGGAAGATCCCACGTGCTGCCGAGCGGCTGGGCCCGTGAGCCATGGCCGCTGAGCCTGCGCGTCCGGAGCCTGTGCTCCGCAACGGGAGAGGCCCGCGTACCACAAAAAAAAAGAAGAATATAGTTCTTTAAAAACCTAATTTTTATTAGTTTTTCATTCTTACATATTCATCGTAGAAAATTTAGACTACACAAACCAAAAAGAAGAAAATAAAAATTATCCGTCATCCTTTTACTCAGATGTAACCAGATACCACTTAGGTATATGTTTCAGAAGGTACCTTCCAGCCTTTTAATTATGTAATAATAATGAACGTTTATTGTGTATATAACAATAGTTAACATGTTAGCATGCTGCTAGGCCTATCACTTGCAGCACCTCATTTAATAAATGGCCTCAGGCTTTGCATGTGTTTCGTGGCAGTTTTTAATTTAATATATTGTGTGATGCTTTCCTTTTCACTAAATATTCTACTAAGGCATCATTTTAAACGGCTGCATGGTGTTTTAACATATGATGTATTTAACATAGATGTATTTAATCAAATGTTTAAAATTTTTGAACTTTTTCCTATTATGATAAATGCTAGTGGTGAGCATATTGTTTATAATAGCAAACAAAACAAAACAAAACCCGACAAGCAAGAAAATATTTTGTAACCTCCAAAATTATTTCCTTAGGATAAATTCTTAAAAACAGTTCTGAAAACGAGCACTTGGATAATTTTAAGACTTTTAATAGGTATTGCCAAGAGAATATCCCTTTTTGCGTTCAGCATCCGTGTTTCCAGAACATAAGGATGGGCTGATATTTTTCCATCATGTAAACAATCTGTTAATTTAGGACACAATGAACTGTTACTCCTCTTGGTCTGTCCCTTCAGTAGCTGCAGCTTTGGAGTTGCCAGGAAGTCACCTCACTGGCCAAATCATGGACATCTTGGCCATCATCAAAAAGAAGACAAATAGCCGATGTTGGTGAGGGTGTGGAGAAAAGGGAACCCTCCCGCACTGTCGGTGGGAATGCCAGTAGGTGCACACACTGTGGAGAACAGTATGAATGCTTCTCAAAAAACTAAAAATAGAACTACCGTATGACCCAGCAATTCCACTCCTGGGTATACATCTGAAAAAAACCAAGAACACTAATTTGAAAAGGTACACACACCCCAATGCTCATAGCAGCATTGTTTACAATTGCCAATGTATGGAATCAGCCTGAGTGTCCATCAACAGATGGATGGATAAAGAAGACGTGGTGTATATGTACAATGGAATACTACTCCGCCATAAAAAATAATGACGTTTTGCCATTTGCAGCAACATGGATGGACTTGGAGGGCATTAAGCTAAGTGAAATAAGTCAGACAGAGAAAGACAAATACCGTATGATATCACATGTGGAATCTAAACAATACAAGGAACTAGTGAATACAACAAAAAAGAAGCAGACTCACATATATAGAGAACAAATTAGTGGTTACCAGTGGGGAGGGGCATTACATGGACAGGAGAGTGGGAGGTACAAACTATTGGGTGTAAGATGGGCTCAAGGATGTACTGTACAACGTGGGGAACGTAGCCAATATTTCATAATAACTATAAATGGAAAGTAACCTTTAGATGTTGTATAAAAAATTTTTAACCTTTTTTAAAATAAAAAAATTATCATGGACATTCTACTGGGCTCATGGTACCTACTTGTAACAGTAGGGGAGGCAACACAGTTGCCTTTCTTTCATTTCAGAGAAATGAATCCTAATAAGTTTGTATAAATTCAAATACCTAGTGAAAGTTTTTATAGGTTAAAACATACACTGCAACTTTTTTTTCCATAGTCCCTCCTATCAGCATAACATCCAGTTTCTGAGATGTGGCTGAGGAATTATCAAGAAAGGTTAGAGGGCTTCCCTGATGGCGCAGTGGTTGAGAGTCCGCCTGCCGATGCAGGGGACACGGGTTCGTGCCCCGGTCTGGGAAGATCCCACGTGCCGCGGAGCGGCTGGGCCCGTGAGCCATGGCCGCTGAGCCTGCGCGTCCGGAGCCTGTGCTCCGCAACGGGAGAGGCCACACAGTGAGAGGCCCGCGTACAGGAAAAAAAAAAAAAGAAAGGTTAGAAGGAGGTGGAAGTCTAGCCCAGCAATGTGGGGATACTTGAACTTGGAGATCACATCGGATAACCTTAAACCCTTCTGGGCTCTGGGCATCTTGAGACATGCAGTATCTACCGTCAGCCCTGGAAAAGTCCCCCAAAGGTTCTGGATGTTCTCAACTAAGGCACTAAGGAGATCGCTTAGATCCTCTATATGACCTCACCAGTGTCCTGCAACAATTGATAAAATAAATGTGAAGATGCTATGTAATATTCACATCAAATAGTAGAGACATTAAGAAGTCAACTCTAATAGACCCTTAACACAAAGGTAGTTTATAATTTTCTTTTAAGACCAAAGAGGATGCCAGTATTGGTTAAACATTAGAGAACTGTAAAAATTCCATCTCGGGAGACAAAAAGAATAATAGTGTTCAAGGAAATTTGACCTCAAACCTCTCCCCCGCTTATATGCTTCCCAGTTGCCTCCTTGGTTTAGATTTTATTCTGAAACTTTCTCTCTGGCATCATCTGGTACTATACTTGTGACTTCATTTTGTCCCCTAGAGAAAATGGTGTAATATAATTAGAAACCTTAAAAAAATTTTTTACTCACAAAAATACCAAGCACAAAAGTTAAAAACAAAACAAACAAAACCCTAAGTAATTATGAGTCTCTCCCCCTCCAAATAAATAATTAGACTCAAGTGTGGGTTATTGAGAAAAGGAGTTCACTGATAAATGACTAGTAATAATAGTTCCTTTTTCTTTGCGGAATCAAACTGTAAAAAAAATAGTTAAATATCATTTGCACGTGGGTAGGCTTATCAGTACTTCCTGTGTTAGGTTGGAAGGTGGGAAGTAGTAACATATTTACTTTGATCACAGTGGCTGCTGGTTGAGAGTTCTAGTTTGTTCCAAGTTACATTACTCACCAGTCATTTATAATAGGCTTCCTGCATTCATACTCTACCTACACCTTTCAAAGAAGCACTTAAAGTCAGTCCAGAACTATTTCTTAGGTTATAGTATTTTTAAGGCTAAAACAACTTCTTGTATCATCAATGGTACACTTAATACATGTTCACTGATAAGCATGTGGTTTAAAAAATGAATGTTTTGCCTTGAGGGAGAAGTAAAATCATGAATTTAAAGTAGGATACTCTTCTGGCTTCTGTTAGATTTAGCTAAGCCCCAAAGAATATAATTCCTGGTATAACATTTTAAGTCTCAATATTATACATTGAGTTTAAATATTGATGTTGCTTTCCAAACAAGTTTTCCATTGAAAGTGTTACTATTTCAAATTTGCATACTTCTTCACTATGGTATTTATTGCATGTTGGAATATACCTTCAATTTTATAAGGAAAGTTAACGATGATAAAATAAGCATAAGCTTATGTTCTCACCAACTTTCAAAGAAGAGCTCTACCCAATAAATGAGATATGACTTGGCTGGTGTGAAACCTATTAAAATGTACTGTAGCTTAAGTGATTATATGTAGTATTTAACAACATCTTTTACTGAATTCAGTAGACTTAAACATTATTACGGTTGTTTATAGCCTGTATGTATGTATGTATACACATGCACACACTTCTTAAAACTGGGCACGATATTTAAAAAAGAAAACATGATTCTTATATATTCAACAAGGACGTTTATCAGTCATGTGTCAAACACTTATATGCCATGTCGTTACAATAATTTTTTGTTGTTGTTAGAGGTCATAGTAACTGTGCCCTTTTTCATGGCAGTTAAACATTCATCTTTAAAATGGCACTTACGGCTACTTTAGTCATTTGTGGATGCTTCCAGTTTTAAAGGCAGCTTTACTAAAAGTTTTCAAGATACGTGGAGATGCTTAATATAGGATCCTCAAATTCTTTTTTTTCAGTCACACCACACAGGGTCTTAGTTCCCTGATCCCGACCAGGAATTGAACCCAGGCCCCCTGCAGTGGAAGCTCGGAGTCCTAACCACTTGACCGCCAGAGAAGTCCCTCAAATTATTAATGATCCCTCTTATTATTTTGCCTGTGTGTGTGTGTGTTTGCCTTTCCTTAAGCTCCTTCATTTCCCCCCCAAACTCCCATCGTGTGGCTGGATCATGAGAAATTTTATGCCTTTGAATACACCCAGAGTTGCTGCAAAATCCCTCTTCATGACAATTCTTCCTTCTCTGATGGATTTCCTTTCAGACTCTCTCCTTAAAAGATGCCCATACCTGACTTTATTAAAACTAGGACTTCCAAGAAACGTTTGGGTAATTGAAACAATATAGAACTTAAAAATGGGGACAGAGGGGACCAGCGTCCAGGAACCTGGCTCTCCCCTGAGTCCGCCTCTGGCTGGACTTTCACGTGAGCTCAAGAGATGCGCTGGGCATCCTCCCTGCTCCTCACTGCTGATTTTCACAAGGAAGAGGAAAAGTAGTCAACTAGAAGCAGCTTTTCCACCCTCAAGCAAAAGACGTTTTCTCCTTTGAAATGGAAGAAATGTCATCTTTGTCATTAATTCACAAATCTTTATGGAGGTCCCCAGAATTGTGTTAGGCCTTGGGGAAACAGAAATGCAGAAAAGACAACCTTTGACATCTCTGAGCTTCTGGTTTAGGGAGGGAAGGAGACCATCAACAGGTAATGACGCAATGAATAGTCTCCAGAAAAGAAGTGTCCTTGACTGCGGAGGGCAGAAAATCAGGAATGTTCCCAGAAGTCAACACCTGAGTCTCAAGGAAGGAGTTGGCCAGTTCCCAACTCTACTAGCAGACTCTACTCGATACCAGATGAGTAAAACAAACCCTTATCTCTCATGATAACCCTTTGTTCCCGAGAACTTTCTGTACTTGCCTCAAGGATGTTATGTGGAAAGATTTCTAGAATATGTCTGGAGATGTTCTTCCTTGAACGGGAAAGGCTTTCTTGATTCCTGACCAGATGTGTTTCTGGAAGAAGGAGGCATTGACTGAAAGCCATAGAAGCCAACCATAGAAGAAGAGAAAGCATGCCTAGTCCTTCTTTGTAGAATTCAGTTTAAAGACAAACAGACAATATGTGAAGTTATTTGCACTCTTTGTTGGGAGTCATGATACAAGTATGATCGTGGAAAGGTGATTTTCGAGGACCAGAATTGGTGAATCACACACATTTGTAAGAACACGGCAGTAATTTTAGATGAAATGAAATGGCTAGTTGAGGAGTGCTGGGGGGTTGGATGGGCCATGATTGAAATCGGGCGGAGCGCCCCAGAACTCCCAGGAATTGGTGAAGCTCCTAGGCTAACCTGGGGCAGGAGCCGGGGGAATAGGTGGGTCCCCAGCAACCTGGGAGACTTGGTCTACCTTGATTTAGGTGAAAGCATGTCTACCCTCCAATGACCCCTGACCCTTGACAAGGTATTAAGAATCCGCATGGGGCTTCCCTGGTGGCTCAGTGGTTAAGAATCCACCTGCCAATGCAGGGGACACGGGTTCAAGCCATGGTCTGGGAGGATCCCACATGCCGCAGAGCAACTAAGCCCGTGCGCCACAACTACTGAACCTGCGCTCTAGAGCCCGCAAGCCACAACTACTGAGCCCGTGTGCCACAAGCCCGTGCTCCGCAACAAGAGAAGCCACCGCAGTGAAAAGCCCGCGCACCACAACGAAGAGTAGCCCCCACTCGCCACAACTAGAGAAAGCCCGCGTGCAGCAACAAAGACCCAACGCAGCCAAAAATAAATAAATAAATAAATTTATTTTGAAAAAAAGAATCTGCATGATGGTGGCAACTGTTATGAAGGCAAAAAAGACAAAGAATGTTGAGACTGAGGACACTTGGGTGCTCATCCCGTCTTTGCCATTTGCTAACTCTCTATCACACGCAGCACAAATCTTAGTGTCCTTAACTGCTTTTTCCCATTTCTAAACATGGGGGATACATCAAGGTATATCATCAAGGATGCGTTAAGGAAGGGTCAAGGGAGAAAAAGGAGGTGAGGCACCTCACAAGAGGACTTTCTGCAGACAAGGTATTGCTCTGTGCCTTGGGGTGCATCTGTGGAGCTTCTAGAAGGCCAAGGGCATCCTATGAAAGGAAACTCAAGCTGAGAAGGGAAGGCATTTAGGAAAACTTTTGCTTTATCTCTCTTGTTAGAATTTTAAGATTCTCCAACAATAAGTATTAATAGGTTACTTATAAAATGTTAAAAACTGAAAGAGTACAGAAGTAGAACTGTGTTTTTTAAAGGAATATTTTATCAGTTAAGGAAACTTAATGTAAAAGAAATAACTAACTTGTTTTCCTCTTTGAATACAGGTCCATAATCCTTCATTGTTCTGAAATCCAAAGAACTTTCAAAACAAATAATTTTTAGAATAAGTTTTCAGCAAGCTTGTTTGATGGTAAAACATAACCTGAGGGCTTCCCTGGTGGCGCAGTGGTTGAGAGTCTGCCTGCCGATGCAGGGGACACGGGTTCGTGCCCTGGTCTGGGAAGATCCCACATGCTGCGGAGCGGCTGGGCCTGTGAACCGTGGCCGTTGAGCCTGCGCGTCCGGAGCCTGTGCTCCGCAGCGGGAGAGGCCACAACAGTGAGAGGCCCGCATACCACAAAAAAAAATAAAAATAAAAAATAACCTGTTTTTTAGGCTAGTCTTTATTTATTGCTTTACTTACACTTTTTGTAATTGTACCGACTGATAGCATGCTACATAATACATAATACAAGAACCATTTTAACTTTTTTTTATTGAAGTATAGTCGATTTACAATGTTGTGTTTGTCTCAGGTGTAGAGCAAAGTGATTCAGTTTTATATCTATCTGTATTCTTTTTCAGATCCTTTTCCCATATAGGTAATTACAAAATATTGAGTTTAGTTCCCTGTGCTATACAGTAGGTCCTTGTTGTTTATTTATTTTATATATAGTAGTGTGTATATGTCAGTCCTAATCTCCCAATTTATCCCTCCCACCACCCCCTTTCCCCTTTGGTAACCATAAGTTTGTTTTCTGTGTCTGTGAGTTTGTTTCTGTTTTGTAAATAAATTCATTTGTATCATTGTTTTTTAGATTTCACATATAAATGATATCATATGATATTTGTCTTTCTCTGACTTAACTTCACTTGTATGATAATCTCTAGGTCCATCCATGTTGCTGCAAATGGCATTATTTCATTCTTTTTTATGGCTGAGTAATATTCCATTGTATATATGTACCACATCTTCTTTATCCATTCCTCTGTCAGATGGAAACATGTTTCCATGTCTTGGCTATTGTAAATAATGTTTCAGTGAACATTGGGGTGCATGTATCTTTTCAAATTATGGTTTTCTCCAGGTGCATGCCCAGGAGTGGGATTGCCGAGGAATGGGATTGCAGTGGGATCATATGGTAGCTCTATTTTTAGTTTTTTAAGGAACCCCCATACTGTACTCCATAGTGGCTGTACCGATTTACATTCCCACCAATGCTGAGGAACCTCCATACTGTACTCCATGGTGGCTGTACCGATTTACATTCCCACCAATGCTGTAGGAGGTTTCCCTTTTCTCCACACCCTCTCCAGCATTTATTATTTGTAGCCTTCTTCATGATGGCCATTCTGACTGGTGTGAGGTGATACCTCATCGTAGTTTCGATTTGCATTTCTCTAGTAATTAGTGATGTTTAGCATTTTTTCATGTGCCTATTGGCCATCTGTATGTCTTCTTTGGAGAAATGTCTGTTTAGATCTTCTGCCCATTTTTTGATTGGGTTGTTTGTTTTTTCGATATTGAGCAGTTTGTATAGTTTGGAAATTAATCCCTTCTCAAGAACCATTTTAACTTTTGACGATCTGAAAAATTCTGATATATCTTGACCCCAGAGGTTCCATATAAGGAATGGTGTACCTGAATGTGCATATTAAACTCATGAATAAAACAAATACTCTAGTGGCTCTTTCTAGAGATTTAGTCAGGATAAATGCAAGGACCTCAGGTCTGGTAACTTTTCTAAGGGCATCATTCAATACAGCAGACACTTACTGAATTGGTACTTTGAGGAGAATATCAAGATTAACAAGAAGTGATTGTTGCCCCCAAGGAATTTGAATTATAGTGGGGAATGTATTTCCACTTAAAGTTAATGCAAATTACATTGAAATCAATGCTGTAACAGGACTATAGTCAGAGAGCAGAGATGGGTAAGGGTCCGGGAACCCTGCGGGGGAAGGAGGGGTCCAGACTGCCTGGGGGAGGTTGAGAGAACTGTCTTAGGTCCTGACATTTTCATTCCTTTTTCTTTCTAAGTAATACATTGTGTTGTTGACACCTTTCTGTGAGATCTAAGAGGCCCTAAGGAATGAGCATTCCCAAAATATTCCCCAGGGTTCTGAGATGCACTTTAAGGGCTACCACTCCTTTAGAATTAGGGCGAGCAGTAGTGAAGAGTCTTCTGAACCAGAGGGGGCGCTGTTGCATGGAGGGTGTCTCACCCAGATCTGGTGTTCCCAAATTCGTTACCTGAAACGGTAATGTTAAAGCCCCCTTTCTTTTCCCCCTTTGGTGGTTGATATTAAAACACATCGGTTGTAAAGCCATGCAAAAAAGTAGTGGATAGTGAAGGAATATTTTATTAGTTAAGGAAATTTAATGTAAAAGAAGTTATTTGTAACTTCTCTTTGAATATAGGTAAGTTATTTGCTTTTCTCTTTGAACATAGGTCCACAACCCTTCATTGTTCTGTTTTATTGTTTGAAATCCAAAGAGCTTTCAAAAAAATTTTTAGAATAAGTTGGATTAAAACATAATTAAAATCAGTTTTACCACTGGATCCTAAATGCATGAGACCAAGCCCTGAAAGTGAATAAATGGGAGCACAGGAAATTTTTTCCCCCCAAAGCCTCATTTGTGTCCAGGTGCCTTATGGTTCTGGTGCCATTTGTTCCTTTGAAATTGTACCCTTTTGATTTCTTTCCACTTTTATGATTACAGCATATACAGCTCCATAATATGGATAGAATAGCATTTCCAGAATCACATGTAAAGGTGTGTGTCCTTTAATGGAAGAGAATTTGAGCATAGAAAAATGTGTCCAGCATTCCGTCAAACACAGGGGAGCAGCTGCAGAGTTAGCAGGCAGGAAGCACCCTCTTTCTGACCTTTGACAACTTTGGTCTATACGTGGCATGTTTGAGTTCTGGCAGCCTCACTGAAAAGTCCCTGTGATTGGCGTGATAGCAGGAATAGTTAGCAGAAGGGCTAACAGCACAATCGCACATGTACTCTCAAACTCATAATTCCTCGCAGAGGGAGCGCTGATCATGGCTCTGGGGGAAGCTAATGGCTTGTTTTCATGGTCCTAATTTCATGGTACCGACAGTTGCAAAATCAAAAAAGAACACGGAGAAGAGAATAACTGTTATGAAAATGTTTCCTCTCAAATCCTCAGAACCTGTCAGCTTCATTGGCGTTGTCTTCCTTCGAGTGTACGCCATCTTCCGGACTGTCAGACTCCTAAGATTTGTGGGTGGCAAGATGACGTCATTTGTATTCAGCAGCTTGTAGTAATTTCCACTCCCAGCCCTGCTCGAAGGTTGAGATTGTTGCAGTTCATGGGATCCGAGCCTGCGGCTGAAAGCGTCACTTTCCTTTTCCATTGAGATCACAATACTCTTCTCTGTAGCAGGATGACAGTTGCGCTGTCACCAGCATTACATCAGTCTGTCTCCCTTGAAACGGCATCATAGAAGCGTGGGAGCGCAGCTGTGAAAACAAAACATATTTTACTGGGAGTCTGGTAAATCCTCAAGGCACAGATTAATTCATTTGCCTTTTTAAAGTAATATCGACAATGTAATGTAAGAGAGATGGCTGCGACAGGTAGTCAAGAGCAGGATTCAGGAGCTCAGACCCGGGTGCAGTGGCCGGGCCCGGCGGATGGTATCCGCATCACGGGTCTTGCTTCTGCCTGCGAGTGAGGGCTCCGCCGCGGCTTGGGGAGAAGTGGTCCTCAACAGCCCAGTGGAAACCACCGACCCGCTATGCAAGTTCATGCGTAGACCACGGAATGGGGGCCACGTACGCCACCGGCTTATCACCAGGTGGTAACCGTAAGGGGGATCACTGATTCCTGCATATTCTGGAGACAACGTTTACTGTACTGCTATTGAAATCTGAAGAGGTGGGTACCCTTTACAACTAGTGATCCCAAATCTAGAGACACGTCACCAGGTAAGTAGAACAAATGTACAGGGATCGGATATTGTCACCCAGCTGTGCAGAGCAAAAGAGGTTCCTGGTGTTGTAAATAAGCTTCAGCCGACCAGCTGTTACGTTGATGGATGGGAGAGGATTAGAAATGGCTGAATGTGAATTGAAATGTGAACCAAAGGAAGGTTCACGTCCTTTATTCCATTGATAGCAAGAGCTGTCTAACTCACCGACAATGCCTGCTCCGTGGTTACATGGAAGCAGCGGCTTCACCCATACTGTTACCGAGTCCAAGCTCAGACTGCTCGCCGCACGACAGGCCAATACATCGAGACACGAGTTTTGGGGGCCAGGAATGGCGACTTTATTCAGAAGCCAGCAGACTGAGACGATGTCAGACTAGTGTTCCAAAGAACCACCTTGCCCAGGTTTGATGCTAGTTTCTTTTAAATAACAAAGAGCGGGGAAGCGAGGAAGTAAAGTAAGAAAGGTGGTAAGTTGTTGCAGATATGTCCTGGCTCTGGCCAGACTCCGGAGGGTATGTGGCAATGTCTTCTTTCCTGCAGCCACTGACAGGTGGACCTGATCAGGCTGTTTGTTGAGAGCTAAACGAAGGTATTCTAGCGTAATGCTCAGGCATGGGAGGCCCGAGCCTGGGAGGGTTCCAGGAGATGGGCCACTGTGTATATCTTAAGTTATAGGCAACATCCCTTTAGTGATTAACTTGTAGCAAAAGCAATAGAATACAAACGTCAAAGTAAAAGAAACAGATCCAGTACGGAGTCAGATTTGTTCTTCCCCATTTACAATACTCTGTGGGGAAAGGGCTCCTCCTGAGAACCCTGGGACATGCCTGTATAGTCACAGATGGAGTGGACTGTGAGCAGGGGTGGGGGCTGCAGGCTGTCCCCCTTCCCAGACAGCGGCACCGTGGCTGGAGCTTTCTTAGTGGCTTTGCTGGGTTTACCTCTCACTGGTCTCGTATTTTGCTGTTAAGAAGCACGGAGAGGAAAATCAGAAAAGGGAGTTCACTGTGACACCAGAGAAGAGGTGGCTCCTTCAAAGAGCTGTGCTCCAAGGGGCAGAAGCCATCTAGGCAGCTGGCACCGTTCCCAGGATGCAGGTCTCCTTCCAAAACAGAAGGATATTCTGAGACTCAGTCTCACCCAGTGAAGGGAAGACTTGGATGGTGTTTGACTTTGCTCAGGCCGCCACAGCAAAGGACCACAGACTGCGAGGCTTAAACAACAGAATTTTGTTTTCTTGTAGTTCTGGAGGCTGGAAGTCCAAGATCAAGGTGCCAGCAGTGTTGGTGTCTTCTGAGGCATCTCTCCCTGGTTTGCAGACGGTTGTCTTCTCCCTGTGTCCTCACATGGTCTATCCTCTGTGTGCATCTGTCCTAATCTCTTCGTCTTATAAGGACGCCAGTTATATTAGATGAAGGCCAATCCATATGACCTCATTTAACTTAATTACCTCTTTAAAGTTCTCATTAACTTAAATATGGTCACATTCCAAGGTACTGGGTGTTAGGACTTCGACATATGAAGCGGAGGGGGGCAGATTCAGCCCATAGATAACAAACAGCACCTTAGAGTCTGTGTCTCTCACCAGCTAAACCCAGGCACGCTTACTGGCCGGACAGGATGGGATGGCAGTGGTGTAACTAGGAAGGACACCTCAAGGACCTCTAAGACAGCCCCATTTGGACTTAGCTTTAGAGCTCTAGTGTCAAGTCCTGTCACTAGGCCTTTTTTTTGCATTTACAAAAACAGCTATTGTCTTATACAGGGACCAAATTTAGAGCTGCTTTGGAAACACTTTCTTCTGAGAAAAGAGTGGATTTCTTCCTTCACTTCTTCCAAAACAAGAAGGGTGTAGGGCATTTCTTAAAAATCCATATGAGTCCCTTGCTATTGTGTCTGTTTTGCAGACAAAACACTTTGCCAGGAAGTCTTTGGCAGACAGCCCCCTAACTCAGAAATTCCAGGCTCCATGACAGATGTGAGCAGCTACCCTGGTGACGGGAGCTGCCCAACTGCACGTAGCAGGACAACGCCCCCAAGATGCCCGGTGTCCCTTGATAGGAAAGGGAGGATGCTGCTGTGGCTGTTGGGATTTGGCTGGAAGAACAGGAATAACACCACTATGTTAATGAAAAATGCAAAGGGAGTTTTAATGGAGCAGAGAAGTTACAGTTACATCACTGGGGTTTGCCCATCATGAAATACATTTGGTTTATTTTATATTACGTCTGACCTACGTGTGTGGGGCTGTAGATTCTTCCATGTTTAGTAAAGTTGTGCAAGAAGGCACAACTGACTAAATACTGGATATTCAAGACCTAGTTTTTGGTGTTGGTCAAAAGGTTCATTAATTGTAAGCATGGAGACTGAAGACCTGATTTTGTTGCCTTAATGGAATCAGTTATTAAAGTGTCTTAAACTTTGGTCTTCTTTACACACATGGATTTAAAAAAAGAGAATTAAAAAATAGAAGATAATGACATATCTAGAAGAAATTAAATTTGGACTAAAATTCTTTAAAAGGAGATTTTTATTTCTATGGAGATATAATTTTACTAAAAATTTAAAAAGAAGTAGATGAAAATGTACTTGTTAACACAAGTGTTTATAAACAACTTTAAAATTAATTTCATTGCCTTAAGTGTCAGAAATTTTGAGTCAAACAAAGGAAATTTGGACCTGCTTATTAAATGAAATAGATATGCTGGATGAGGCATCATTCTTTGAAGAGGAATAAACTGATGCTAATTCTTTAGACACTTGAAAGCACCAGCACTGAGAGGTTTTGTTGTTTTTTCACAGATGGGTGTTAATTCACTCTGAATTGGCATACATATAATGTTAACAATATTTCTAAATCAGCTGTTCATAAAATAAAATACAATAAAGGCTGAGGAATCTCTCATTGGACAGTGAGGGCATTAACTTTCATTTGAACTTCTCAATTCAAAGGAAACAAATTCATGAATAGATTCTCTTTAATCATGAAGGCAGTGTCTAATTTACAGTCTATTTATCTATGATGCAAAAAGGGAATGAAAGTTATAATTTTTCAAGTTTAAAAAGTGCTTTTTAGGAAAACCATGTTGTTTAAAAGCAAAAGAAGGGGAAGAAAGCCCTGCTATAATTGCTACACCTAAAGTAATTATGCTCTCATTAAAAAAAAAAACTCCCTGGGCTTCCCTGGTGACGCAGTGGTTGAGAGTCCGCCTGCCGATGCAGGAGACACGGGTTCGTGCCCCGGTCCGGGAGGATCCCACATGCTGCGGGGCGGCTGGGCCCGTGAGCCATGGCCGCTGAGCCTGCACTTCCGGAGCCTGTGCTCCGCAATGGGAGAGGCCACAACAGTGAGAGGCCCGCGTACCGTAAAAAAAAAAAAAAAGTCCCAGATTGGTATAGACTGAGTATTCATATCTCCCCAAATTTCATTTGTTGAGAGCCTAACTCCCAATGCGATGCTGCTACCAGGTGAGGCCCTTGGGTTCTGATTAGGTCATGAGGGTGGAGCCCTCATGACTGGGATTTGTGCCCTTATAAAAGAGACCCCAGAGAGCTCCCTTCCCCCTTCTGCCATGTGAGAACACATGGAAAAGACAATTGTCTATGAACCAGGAAGCAGGCACTCCTCACTGGACACCAAATCTACTGACACTTTGATTTTGAACTTACCAGCCTCCAGAACTGGGAGAAATAAATTTCTCTTGTTTATAAGCCACCCAGGCTCCAGTACTCTGTCATAGCAGCCTGAATGGACTACGACAGGGACTTGCAGGTAAAGAGGCTTGGCTTTTGGATACAATTTATTTCTAAACAGTCATCCGCCACCAGTTCCTAAAGAAATAATCTAAGAAGTATATAATTGGGGAAAGCATCCATTTACACAGAAAGCTAAGGAATCAAATCATCAAAATGGCAGAAATAAACCCCTCCTGGAGGTATGGCATGGCCTTCTGGGGAATAAGTGGGTAAAGTGCTGGCCCCCAGGAGTCACTGGGCTTAGAGGGCTGAGCTCTGGAGAGGAGGGTGGGCTGTGAGACTAACCTGGAAAGCGCCCTGTGAAGGCCGTGGGTGTGTGGACTGTGGGGCTTCCCCACTGACAGTGTCAGTGCAAGACTCAGAGATCTAGGCTGCTGTCATTAGTGGAGAGCTGTGGTTCCCTGCTCTGGAGAGGAAGTTGCCCGAAGTGCAAAGGTGATTGTAATTGTAGTGATAAGCAGCCTGGTGAAATTGGGCTGGAGACCCCGGCGGGGAAAGGACCACTTCCTTGAACAAGAGGCTGCTGGCAGCATCCCAGGATGGTGGCCAACCTTTGCTGACACAGTAACAGCTGTTTAGAAAAATTGGGCTGAAGAGGCAGATTTTCATAGGAGTTCCAGCCATAAGCCTGCGGCCAGGCGAAGTGGCTTCTCTATAGATAGAGGAGGAATTACAGAGACCAGACTCCCTCGTCAGCATAGCGTGTGGCTCTTTGCTACCCTCAGACTGGATCACTGGATTAGCAACCATCAGTAAGCAAGAATAAAACCAATGTGGTCTCTATGAAAAGATTCTTTATCAGGAAATCCTACCAGGAAGATTCAGAGAAAGTGTACATTTCTGGAAAATATTTGTGGCAAAAAACCCCAATGAATTTCAGATACCATCTGCTCTTTACTCTCAATAATATTAAAAAATGCTCCGCATAAAATTAGATAAACTGTAAAATGACGTGACAGTGGAAGATAATGTTGAGATGCAAGCAGCACTTAAAGGGAAATAAATGAGGTGTGAAGAAATGATTTAAAACTAAGCAGATAACATCAGTGTTTCAAAACGCATTAGAAGCAGTAAAGAGCAGACTCAACCCTGCCAAAAATTATTTCAGTGATACAGAAGACAAGCCAGAAAAAATATATGTATATATAATGCAAAAAAAAGAGAGGAAGAAAATTGGGGGGATTTCATGGTCATACATGGAGATCCAATATGTGGAAAACTGTATTTCTGAAGATGATACCAAGAACAGATGGAAGAAAAACAATATTTGAACATATATAAAACTTCCTAAAGACTGAAATCTCCCAATTAAAATGGCCCACTGGGTACTAGGCAAAATGAAGAGATTCAAACACTTAACATACCCCAGTGAAAGTTCTGAAATTTATGTAAAAGTAAAGAACCCTATTAATGCCATGAAAGAAGATATATACAAAAAGGAAAGAAAAAAAAAGGAAGGAAGGAAGAGAAAGAGAGATAAGAAAGAAAGAAAGAAAGAAAAAAAGAAATACAAACTGGCCTCAGGATTTTTTATTAATAATATGATGCTAAAATCAATGACGCAGTCAATGTCTAGAGTTTTGAGGGAGAAACTTTGTGACCCAAAATTCCTTATGTAGCCAATCTGTCTTTCACCTGTCAAGAACAGAAAAAAACATTTTCAGAGATTCAAGGGCTCATAAACTTACAGTCCATGTGCAGCCCCTTGCTACTCAAAGTGTGGCTCACAGTTAGCAGCATTGTATCATCTGGGACCTTGCTGGGAAGCAGAAGCTCTTCTCAGGCCCCACATCAGACCTTCTGAATCAGAATCTGCATTGTAACAAGGTCTCCATGTGATTTATATGCACGTTAAAGTTCGAGAAGTACTGCTCTAGTAAACCAAGTAATTAATCAAAATGTAAACTGCACCCCCTCCCCCAGTAGTGAATCACAGTTGAGGACCACCGTGAACATTTAAATTAAGTACTATAGAATCAAATCTTAATAAGTGTATATTGAAAGTCTACATATACATTTATATAACATAAAATAATAACCTGAAAATGAATGTCTAAAATCTAATATAAATAGGGAAAGAGAATAGGTGAGAGAAAATAAAAAGCCTATTGCATCATATGGTTCAGCAACATTCAATAAAATTCTTAACTGTTGGGATGTTTTATCCTTGGAATTGGTAAACAAGTATGTATATGTATGTGTGTGTGTATGTGTGTGTGTGTATATAATATATATATATATATTTTAAAAATACGTTAAAGACAAATGACACCCAAACTATAAACTAGCTTTAAACAGAGGGCAAAAATTCACATAATGTAAAAGAAAAAAAATCAGAACATATTCTTTGTGAAAATAAATGTAAATGGGATAAACTCCCCTATTCAAAAAAGTAGGCAGATTTCTGTCAGTGAAAATAGCTTTATTACTTATCTTCAAATCAAAGAAAATATAAAGTACAGAGCAGGCACAAAAACTCTCCTGAGCTCCCATTATACACAAATAATCATTATAAATGTTCTGATGATCATTTTTCCAGAAAACAAATCCATTTGGTTTTTACAAATGGGACAATACGATGCATGTAGTTTTTAAAACTGCCCATTAAATATGTCTAGGTGTATTTGTAGCTGTTATTTGTTTGTTTGTTTCATATTTTCATGCTTAGGGTTCTCTGGATCTGTGGTTTGATGTATTTCATTCATTTTGAAAATTTCATTTAAAATATTTTTTTCTGCATAGTTATCTCTCTCCTCTTCTTCTGGGAAACTAATTACCCATTGTTACTTCTTTTTCCAGCTCTCGAAGCTCTGTTTTGTTTTATTTTTCACTCTTTTTTTTTTCTTTTTGTGTTTCAGTTTGGGTAATTTCTATTAACCTATTTTCAAGTTTATTGATTCTCTTCTCAGCTCTCAAGTCTGCTGAAGAGCCTGTTGAAGGCATTTTTCATCTACAGTACCACAGTTTTCTTTCCCCTAATATCTCCATTTAACTTTCTCTTCTCGCTCCCACTTCTCTGCTGAAGTTTCCCATCTCTTTATGCACGTCATATGCTTTTTTCCCCTAAGCGTCTAACATATGAATGACAGTTATTTTAAATTCCTTGTCTGATAGCTCCAATACATGGGTTTCCTCTGAATCTGGTTGTGTTGATTGCTTTGTCTCTTGACTTTGGTTTTGCTTTGTTTTTTTTTAAATTTTGTTTTGTGTCTATGTCTTTAATTTAATTTAATTTTATTTTATTTTTTTGCGATACGCTGGCCTCTCACTGTTGTGGCCCCTCCCGTCGTGGAGCACAGGCTCCGGACGCGCAGGCTCAGCGGCCATGGCTCACAGGCCCAGCCGCTCTGCGGCATGTGGGATCTTCCCGGACCGGGGCACGAACCCGTGTCCCCTGCATCGGCAGGCGGACTCTCAACCACTGCGTCACCAGGGAAGCCCTGTCTTTAATTTTTGATTGAACGTTAGACATCATGTATAGACCAGTCGGCACTGAGGTAAATAGTATTTACACATGTAAGTGGGCATGCCTCTTCGGTTATACCTTTAGTGTGGGTGTTGAGTAAATACATTCAGGAGTTGAAGTGGGTTTGAGTTTTCTTGTTATGGTTCCCTTCCATGAAAACTGGCTTCAATTCCTCTAGCATTAGCTTGTGCTTAGGGGCTGGGGTTCCAGAGGGTCTTTCTCAATGTTCCTGCTCTACCCTCAACTTCCAGTCTTCCCTGTGTACCTGTGCCAAAGAGGGGGAGGTCTCTCTTCATGCTCTTGCCCCCTTTCCAGAAGTAGACCGTTCTTGCGTACCACTTGGTGCTTGCTAGCCCTGTGGTGGGGATAGGGAAGGTTGTCCTGGTCCAGCTTCAGTCTTCGGCTGATCCTCTCTGCCTGGGTCTTAGGGGTGGGGCTTTCACAGTGACCCCGCCCCTTTTCCCATGATAGCCAAAATGCCTCGTATCTGTGGTGAGTCTTGTATGCGGTAGTTCCTGCCCCTGCCCTGGATGTAGGTCTAGACTTCTATTCAGTCCCGAACCAAGAACTGTTTCCTGCTCCTTCTCCAGGGGTAAAGGATGTTCCTTTTTTTCTTTTTCCTTTTTTTGTTTTAACTTTTCCCCAGCCGCCCCAGCTTACCAGTGTCCCAGCAAACTAAAACTTGTTTTTGTTTTTTAATAGGGGATTAGGGTCCAATCAGAGTTTTGTGCCTTTCCTACAAAAGCAGCCACTCCCATTTTCAAGGTCTACACAATCAAAGGAGTTTCTCTTGGTCTCCTGCTTTGCTCCCGATCTTTCTTAGGAGCATTCAGTGGAGGTCCCTGTAAAAGACCCTGAATGTGAGTGCAAACTCCCTCTGTGTCTGTGCTCTCAGGGGTTCTGTACTCTACGGCTAGCCCACACTTGGCCCTATGCAACTCATTTTAAAATCTAGCTGAATTCTTCTTATTCACGTGTATGGTCCCAGCATCTCTTCCTCCTCTGCTCTGCCGTAGATGAGTCAGTACTTGTGTCCCATTTTTCCTTGGAGGGACCTGACTTTCCTTGCATTTAAGGATACTTTTTTTGTGCTGTGGCCTCCACTCTCTAATAAGTTCATGAAAGTTAAAATGTTGCCATTTTTCTGGATTTTTCCCCCATTGTTAGAGTGAGGCGGTACTTCTTCCTGCTTTCCCCGTCTGAGGTGGAATCAGGCATGGTTTACAAGTGCTTTACAAGTAATAACTCATCACTTTCTTTCAACAAATCTATAAGGTAGATATTATTATAGTCCGCATTGAACAGATGAAGAAACTTAAGCACAGACATTTAAGTTATCCAAAATCACATAGCCAGAGGGGCAAGAACTGAAATTCAAACCTAAGCCGTCCGATGCAGAGGCTGCACCTTTCGCCACTAAAATGCAGCTGCCGTGCATATTGTAAATGGTCTGAATATACCATTTTTTAAAACCCAGTCCTCTCCTAAGGGATATTGGGTTGTTTCCGATAGTTTTCTGTTATAAACAATGCTGCAATTAACTTGTGAAGTTATCTCCCAAAGATAAGGTCCTCAACCTGTTGTGGGTCAAGTACTTATTTAATGTACTTATTTAAATTTAAAATACCTATTGTCAAATTGCAATAATTTCATTCGTTAAAATTAAATTTAAAGTTTTTTTCAATTGCAGAGTTATAAAAGTGATATAACTTTTTTATAACATGCTTCCTGAAAAAAATTCAGATGAAAAATATTATATATATACACCCGTATACTTATGTATATATGTATACACACACAGAGCTCACACCAGTCCTTCTCCAATCCCACTCCTTTCTTGTACCTACCCCTATCACAGTGTAGCATATACAGCGGTAGAATTTTGAAAAGCAGAGAGAGCATTTCATTCAGAAAGCATAGCACGAGCAACATCTGGCCGGGGCAATCAGGAAACCAGCCTTTCTGGAGCAGAGTTACACAGTATAAGAAACAAGTTTGTGAAAGCAGAGGGAGCTATTAAAGCCGTGCAGAGGATTTGTGATTCGATGTAATAAGAAATAATAGAGCTGTTCTTTCTTGGGGGCAAAGAAGTGACATACTAAACCTGTTATCTCAAGATGATCTTGGCAAAAGTAGTTGCACGTGGTTTGGATGGGAATACATGGAACTGGTCATAATAGCCAAGATACTAGAAAGACAATCCAGGCAGGAAGCGTGGAATATGACTTCCCGATAAACTGACACGTGACCTACTGGAACTTATTAACTTATCAAAGATGTAACAAACTTGTGCATTATAGGTAGACACGACTATTACAGCTTCGTAGGATAACTGTTTGATTAATTTAGCCTGCTTCAATTCCATAGTCAAGTACTATCATTTCTCCCCTACATACGCTCTCACTCTGCTGCCTCATTTCTTTGCTCCCCCCTTGGCGAAACCCAAGTCCTCTTCTGCTCTGTGGCTGCCCTGCACAGTGGAACATACCTGGAGGAAGCCCAGGGGTGTCCCATTGGCTTCAGGTGGGTCCCCAGGCCAGCAGGCAGTCATGCCAAACCACGCTGGTCCATCACTCTCCCATGCTTTTCTGAACCCCAGACTTCCTCTTCCCTCTCCAAACGCCAGTACTTCTTCCCCCATCTTCAGCCTCAACTCACGATACTGGCTCCTGTTACGGTGACAAAATGGAAGCCACCAGAAGAGAACGGATACAAGGGAGGGGGGAGGGGCGGTGGTGGTGGGATGCGTTGGGAGGCTAGGATTGACATGTAGACACTACTATGTATAAAATGGATAACTAATAAGAACCTGCTGTACAGAAGAATAAAATAAAATAAAACTTAATTCTCTCCAAAAAAAAAAAAAGAACAGATACAAGCTCTCACCACCAACCACAGCCACGCACCTCTCCAGATCAGTGCTCACCCCCTGTGCAGCCCTTCTCTTCTTACAGACAACGGTTCGTACTCCTTGGGCCAGCCAACCTCTCCTCCTGTGCACCTAGTAACATCCCCCCACACTCACTCAGGGACATTGCCCCCCAAATTCTCCCTTCTCTCTCCTACAGCATCAATGTTGCCTTCTTTTCTGGATCATCCCCATCAGCTTAGAAACAGGCTGATTCTTCTTTCAGGTTAAAAAAATCAAAACCCTCTTGGCCGCATTCTCCCCTCCAGCTACTGTGTCTGCCTTTCCTTTTCTTTACAAGAGAAGTTTTGGAACGTGCTGTTTGCACCCATTGTCCCCGTTTCCTCCCTTCCTGCCCCCTCGAAGCCACTCCAACCAGCCTTTGCTGCCACCCCTCCACCCAAACTACCACGATCAAGGTCCCCGGCAACGTACACACTGCCAAATCCAGGGGTAAGTGTGAATTCGCTTATCAGTAGGAGGACCTGTCACTTGTCATCCAAACTGGGGCACATTTGAGAGTGAATAGGGTTGTAGCAATGATTAAACCCAGTCCGGGAGTATAAGCTGGGATGGTCCAGGGCAAACCAAGACAAGTCAGCAGATACCAAACAGTTGCTCGCCCCCTCCTCTTTGCTCCTGGCCTTCAGGCCAACAGTTAGCAGGCGGCCCTCCTGCCTTCCTGGCTGCTCCTTGTCTGTCTCTTTTTTCTATTCCTCCTCATTGGCTGGTCTTCTTTTCTTTTTTTTTTTCATCTTTATTGGAGTACAATTGCTTTACAATGATGTGTTAGTTTCTGCTTTATAACAAAGTGAATCAGTTATACATATACATATGTTCCCATATCTCTTCCCTCTTGCGTCTCCCTCCCTCCCACCCTCCCTATCCCACCGCTCCAGGCAGTCACAAAGCACCGAGCTGATCTCCCTGTGCTGTGCGGCTGCTTCCCACTAGCTCTCTACCTTACGTTTGGTAGTGTATATATGTCCATGCCACTCTCTCACTTCGTCCAAGCTTACCCTTCCCCCTCCCCATGTCCTCAAGTCCATGCTCCAGTAGGTCTGTGTCTTTATTCTCATCTTGCCCCTAGGTTCTTCATGACATTTTTTTTTTTTTTAGATTCCATTTTATGTGTTAGCATACAGTATTTGTCTTTCTCTTTCTGACTTACTTCACTCTGTATGACAGACTCTAGGTCCATCCACCTCACTACAAATAACTCAATTTCGTTTCTTTTTATGGCTGAGTAATATTCCATTGTATATATGTGCCACATCTTCTTTATCCATTCATCCGATGCTGGACACTTAGGTTAACAGTGAGGTGCCACAGGGCTCAGCCCTTGACCCTCTGCTCTTCTCTATACTCGCTCCCATGGTGACTAATCCTATCTCAGGGCTGTAAATACCATCTTCCATGCTGATGACTCTCAGTTTTATCTCTGGCCCCATCTCTCCCCTGAACCCGCATATCCGGCTGCCTATTCTATGTATCTGCTGACTTCTCCAATGTAGTGTGTTCACTGTTAAGTGACTTTTTCCTCCCAATCCTGTTTCCCATTAAAGTTAATGACACGTCAACCCTCCCAGTTGCTTTGTCTAAAAATCTCAAAGTCATCCACAGCTTCCGTCTTTCTCTCACAGCCCTCCTCTACTCAACCAGAAAATCCTCCTGGCATTTACACCAAAACAGATCTAGAATCTGACTACTTCTCGTCACCCTCCGGCCTCCACCCTGGTGTGAGTCACCAGCATCTCCAGCTGGGATTGTTGTAACAGCTCCCTAACTGGTCTGTGTATGTCCGCCCTCACCCCCTTTCCATTCCTCAGCCCAGCTCTCAGAGCAACGCTGTGTGCAGAGGAAGGCAGAGCATGTTGTGTTCCTGCTGAAAACACTTCTCACTGATGAAAGCCAGTGTTCTCTCACACCAGTCAGAACGGCCATCATCAAAAAGTCTACAAATAATAAATGCTGGAGAGGGTGTGGAGAAA
Source organism: Monodon monoceros (assembly GCF_005190385.1). NCBI lineage: Eukaryota > Metazoa > Chordata > Mammalia > Artiodactyla > Monodontidae > Monodon > Monodon monoceros. Next base: position 6,553,214 of record NW_021703780.1, on the reverse strand, counting down.
GGGAGCCCTCCTGCACTGTTGGTGGGAATGTGAATTGGTGCAACCACTATGGAGAACAGTATGGAGGTTCCTCAAAAAACTAAAAATAGACCTACCATAGGATCCTGCAATCCCACTCCTGGGCGTACATCCGGAAAAGATGAAAACTCTAATTTGAAAAGGTACATGAACCCCAACGTTCATTGCAGCACCATTCACAATAGCCAAGAAATAGAAGCAACCTAAGTGTCCATTGACAGATGAATGGATAGAAATGTGGTATATTTATATAGTGGAATATTACTCAGCCATAAAAGAGAATGAAATAATGCCGTCTGCAGCAACATGGATGGGCCTAGAGATCATCATACAAGTGAAGTAAGTCAGACAGAGAAAGACAAATACCATATGATATCACTTATATGTGGAATCTAATAAAAATGATACAAATGAACTTACTTAAAGAACAGAGATGGATTCACAGACTTAGAAAACAAACTATGGTTACCAAAGGGGAAAGAATGGTGGAGGAAGGGATAAATTAGGGGTTTGGGATTAGCAGATACAAACTACTGTATGTAAAATATCAATAGATAAACAACAAGGACGTACTGTGTAGCACAGGGAACTGTATTCAGTATCTTGTAATAACCTAAAATGGAAAAGAAGCTGAAACTATACATATGAAACTGAGTCACTTTGCTGTACACCTGAAACAGTGTAAATCAACCATACTTTAATTTAAAAAGGAACGATTAAAAAAAAAAAAAAAGCCAACGTTCTCACTTTCACTTGCCTCAGTCTTTGCCCAGGACCTTCAGTCTTTTTCTTTGGACTTTCTCTGTTGAGAGCAATCCTTCAGCTCCGCTCTCTTCCTCAACAATCACATTTGAACCATCACAAAAGCTCCTTGAGAAAACTATGGTTTCTCTTCTTCTTTAGATGCACCTTCCAGAATGTTCTGACCAACAGTTAGAACAAGAGGATGTCAGTGCTTTCAGTACCTGCCTAAAAGTAGCATTTGTAGCCCAGTAATAACTCAGGATGCACCTGTTAAAGGGGTTCAAATGGTGGCATTTCAGTTTCCATATTCAGAGAATGTTCTGTGGGGTCCTCTTCCCAAAGTGGCAACACATTGGGGGTTCATTTCACTCTCAGCAGGTGGAAGACAAAAACTGTAGTTTTCCGCTGTCAGCAGCAATTCCTCCCCATGGAGCTCTTGGAAGGCTGCGGATTTACAGGAAGAGGGCAGTGTGTCAACACTATTTGTTAATGGTGGTAACACTGACGCCCCTGCCTGTTGTCTTATTTGTTTGGGACCAGGCTACGATTGTGAGGATTCTTTCTCAAGGAAGCTATCATCTGAGGGAAAACAAATGGGACTTTCGTTCATTCATTCAACAAACATGTATTAAGTGCCTTCACCAGACATCGTGTCCACATCTCACCCCATAGAGACTAGAGGGGAAACCTGACACTACACAAAAAACTACACAAACACATAGTCACTGTTCTGTTCGGGGGTCCAGAGAGAAAGGACAGATATTAGGAGAGCGTAGTGGAAGTGAGGGCTAACCCCTGAAAAAAGTCTCCCTGGAGAGAACTGTATTTACTTCGTTGTTATAAAAATTCAATTTCCCCACTCTTAGGCATTCTTCAGCTAGAAGGCAGGCTGCTCAGAGGTGGGAATCTAAGTAGGGGCGCTCCTGGCTGCTGCCCTCTGACGTGGCATGTATGTTCCAAGCGGGGCTTGGGAATTCAGAGGAAGGACCGAGCACAGCCAGCCGGGGATGCTGGGTCGTGCAAGAAGGGCAGGCCTGTGATGGGCTCAGAGAAGAGGAGAGTCATCCCAGGCAAAGGGAGCAGCTTGAAGTCTGTCTGGAAAAGAGTACGTTATTTAGTCTTAGTGGAGCCTGGGAGAGAGAGATGGGTAGAAAGAGGTAGAAAGATGGGCTCTACTTGCCAGGAGTGTGGGTTTCAGGGAGAGAGTGGTGAACGTGACGGATATAGCTGTAAAGCTCACTGATGGAGAAGAGGGCCAATCAACCAAGTGAGCACATAAATCCACAACAAAATGACATCAAGTTGTGAAAAGGGCCACGTGGGAACTAAACTCGGAGGTGGTGGAGAAAATGCGGTGAGCAGAGGGTAGTGGCTCCAGAGGGATGCTCGGGGTGGGCCGGGAGGTGTCCCCCCCCCCCCCCGGAGGTGATCTGGGGGCAAGAGACCTGAGTGCACCACGAGGCCAGTCACCGGAAAAGATGAGAGAGGGACCAAGCTCGGGCCTTGCAAGTGCAGAGGCAGGAAGTGTCGGAGGGGATTAGGAATAATCCAACAGCTAGAATCCGGGGCAGCAGAGGGCACGGGGTACTGGGTGAGATGGCATCTTTCCTGAAGGCCCTTGAAAGCCGAAGTGAAGAGTTGGGATTTTATTCTAAGAGAAAAGGAAGCCACTGAAGGGAATTAAGTGAAAGGGTAGTATGATTCATTTGTAGAAGCTGTGTGGACAGATTGGAGGGACTCTGGAACCCAACAGTCCGGAGACTCCCGTAGATGAGATAAGGGACATGGGGTAGTGGGGAGGGGGACGTTGACTTGAGCTGTGTTTCAGAAATGGAAATGACAAGCCCACTGATGTGACCTGGGGGCTGCAGTGGGACTAAGACCAGCAATAGGAAAAGGGGAGCAAAGTGTGCAAACTGGGTTTCTGGTTTGAGCCAACAGCAGGGAAGTACCGTTTTCTGAGATGGAGAAACTGAAGGCCAAGTGGATTGCGGGGAATCCCACGTGTGGGGTTTGGGCTCAGCCTGTAAGATAGGCTGGTGGTGAGATCAAATAGACAGTGAGCGCTCAGAGGAAGGTCTCGGCTCGGCTCATAACAGAAATGTTGGGGTCATCAGCTTGCAGGTGTGTGTCTCGCCAGGGCTGTGAATGAGATCAGCTAGGGACTGAGTGGAGAGAGAGGACAGGACAAGCAGGTTGGAGGCTGAGAAGCTAGCATCTTGGGGCTGGGCTGAGGGGCTTGAGGAGAGATGCATGGGGTGGGAGGTACAGCAGAGAAGTGTTGGTCCAGGTGTGGATCCAGATGCAGCCAGTGCTGGTTGTCCTGAAGCTGCCAGGAAGCCCAGTAAGATGAGAGAGCGTAGCCTTCCTCGGATTTGCTGGCATGGACATCTTTGGTGACTTTGGTGTATGGTGGGTGTGGAAGCCAGGGGGGCATGAAAAACGAACTTACAGTGATGTGTGTATAGTTCTGGAAAGATTTTGCTATGAAGGAAAACTAAGGAATTGGGATAGTAGCTGGGGGTCATGAGGGCAAGGGATGTTTTCTATTTTTAAGTTAGGGAACACTAAAGTATGTTTATCTGTGGGTGGGAATGATCCAACAGAGATGGAGCGGTTGGTAATTAACACAGGTGAGAGAAGACTGCGTGGGAGCGAAGCCTGGAGCAGGTGAGGAGGGTGGGTGCCGGGTTTTTGGCTGCTCTAACAAACTACCATGAACCTGGGGGCATAAAACAACACACGCTTCTCCTCTTACAGCCTGGAGGTCAGAAGTCCAAATCAGCGTCACTGGACTAAAGTCAAATTGTCAGTAGGGCCAAAGGTCGCTCTGGAGGCTCTAGGGGACAATCTGTTTCTTGCTTTTTCCAGCTTCTAGAGCTGATTCCTTCGTTCATTGCCGCTCCCTCCATCTTCAAAGCCAGCAGGGGAGGGTCTTCGAATCTGTTTCTGCTCTGGTCACATCATCTACTCCTCTGTCTTCAAATCTGTCTCTGCTCTGGTCAAATTTCCCTCTGCCTCTATCCTGTGATTACATTTAGGGCCAACCTAGGTATTCCAGAATAATCTCCCCACCTCAAGATCCTTATTAATTACACCTGCAAAGTCTCGTTTGTCCTGTAAGATAACACTCAGCCCACATGGATAGGCTGCGGAGGACTGGCCTTGGCTCGGAGCGGGGAGACTTCCTTCCTTCTTGTAACTAGAGGGAAAAAGGGAAGGGGACCCGTGCAGGGCTGTGTAGATTTGGTGGCGCAAAGATGAGGGAGTTCCTGCTTTTGGCTTCAATTTTCTGCAGGAAGTATTGACAGCTGAGAGGAATGGCAACTGAAGGAAGGCGGACAGGGGAGCAGCGGGGGTAGAGGTCTGGAAGTATTGTACGGAGTGGGAAACTTAACCACCTCTCAGGCTTGGCCAGGGTCCCTGCGAGAGAGCCTGGCCAGGTGTTAAGTATAGGACGAGAATCTATGGGATCTAATCAGGAGGCGGGGAAAACAAAGCAGCCGGGTGGCTTCTCAGGAGCCTGTGAGCAGAAGGGGGGCGGGATCGAGAACGAGGGGACACTGAGTGAGAGAACTGTAAGTACCAGAGGGGTTGGGCAGAGTGGGATATCGCTAATGCAGATTTTGGAGACAGTGCAGATTTAGGTGATGACGAATTCTGAGGTTTCGCTTGGGGAGGGAGTCACTGGGGCACAGAGAGATGGGTCATCCACCTGGATGCTGAAGAAAAGTGGGAAACAACCTCTCAGGCCTGACGAGAGACCCTGGCCAGGTGTTAAGTATAGGGTGAGATGGGTCATCCACCTGGTTGCCAGGAATACTGAGACAGGACCCAAAATCTTCAGTGAACGGGGAGTGAGGAGTGACCCGGAAGAAGTTAGATGCTAGAAGTGGGCGGGTGACCGGAACCGGAAGAGCCGTGGGTGCCCTGTTCAATAGCATCCGTGGAAAAGGAGCTGGTGGTTTGCTGGAGGAAGGAGGAGAAAGGGTGTGGAAGGAGCAATGCAAGCAAGGAAGCCCAGCTTTTCTTCCCAACTCGGAGGAGTCAAGGTGTGAAAGACAAACCTCTAACACTTGGGAGGGCTCCCGTGTTTCCATGTTTGTATTAAGATAAGGAAAGTAGCTGATACTCTGAGAATGTGTGCTAATGCTTTGGTGGAAGAGTTGGGAGGTCTGAGGTTGGAGGCACATTGGGATGGGAGTCTGGCTAATACTGGATTTTTGGAGAGGATCCCTGGGCTTCCAGTGGTGAGTTTCACAGGACAGAGCACGTGGAATCACATAGCTAAGGGCCTTGAGCGGCAGTCTGAAGACTCTGTGTTTTACCCTGTAGATGGGGACGGGGGGAGGGTGTTCACAGCAAACTATCATGGTCAAAGGCAGGCTTTGGGAAAGTTAACTTTCCAGCCTCGTGAATGAAAGAGGCCCTTAGAAGCCTACTGCACAGGCCAGGATTAAGGTCTGATCAGGGTATGAGCACTGAGAATGGTGGAAAGAAATGGTATTTGGCAAGAAATGTGTTTGGCTTGAATTATCAGAGATAAGGGAAAGGAGGGGAGTAATTGGGAGACGATTCCCACGTGTTGAGTGTAACTGGTTGGGAGAATCGGTTTTGAGGGGAAATTGATGACTTGGTATTTGGCAAACCTTGGTTAAAGGGTGCATAGTGGCCGGAGCAGTGTAATGACAGGTGAATCACTGGGCGCTTCCCCTGCTGTGTCAGGAGTCACTGCCTGGAGTTTCCCAGACTGAGGATAAATCAAGGCCAAGCAGGATCCCAGGAAGCAACCCAATGAGTCTCCTTCCGACCCCTAGGGCGGGGCCTAACCTTCAACTACCACGTGCAATCAGGTGTGCGCCTGCAGATGTGAATTGTGAGGTGCCCGATTCATATGATTCACACCTGGGGAAACCTCGCAGTCTCCACGGGAGGCAGTGCAGCAAGAGTAGGCGTGTCTTTATAGCCTTGATGCAGTTGGGGAGTTAGGGCGCCATAGGACGCCAGTCAGGCGTTTTTGGAGGAGGAGCCCTGCGGAATTAGTGTCTAAGAGGATGCTTGGAGCTTTTCTCCTCACCCTCAAGGTAAGGCAGGGCAGGGCACACCCGCACGCGTTTCTCTTGTTAAGCGGGTTTTCATCAGTCCCTGAGCTCAGGCCCAGAATCACAGTTGAGGTCCAGCCAAGAATTTGACTCATTCAGGTGTAAACCCCGCCAATTATGCTCAGTTTCCTGAATTCTGCTGACAGCAGCTCTTTATTCCTTTTGCCTGAAATCCTGGGGTCTTTGTGTACGTTGAGATGAACCGAGGCTGACATCCCCCTCAGTGACCTCCCGGCGCTCCAACACTCAGCCCCGCTCCAGGCCAGAGCGGGCAGAGCCTGGGTTTGGGGAGGTGCAGCGCCCTGCGGGAGTAACCCAAGCCGTCCCAGGAAGTGCTGGAGGCCCGGCACGTAAGGCTGTCGGGGGCCCGGACCCCCTCCTTCCGCGGGCTCCCAGCCAGGCTCTCCGGGCGCGCGCGGGCCCAGCCTACGCCGGGGAGCGGGCGCGCGCCGGGCGGGGCGGGGCGCGGGCGGGGCCTCTTCGGGGCGGGGGGCGGGGGGCGCGGAGGGGTTACCGGCCGCCGCGGCGAGAGCGCGCCCAACCAGCCGTGATGTCCGCGCGCGCCGGAGGCATCCTCCCGCCGCGGCCCCGGGCCCTGGCGCCGGCTGCGCCTCTGCTGCTGCTGCTGTTGCTGCTGCTGCTGCTGGACGCCGGCGGCGGGCGCGGGGGCGCCTGGGCCCAGGAGCCGGGGGCGGCGGCGGACGGGCCCCCCGCGGCCGACGGCGGGGACGGGCAGGACCCGCACGCCAAGCACCTGTACACGGCCGACATGTTCACGCACGGCATCCAGAGCGCCGCGCACTTCGTCATGTTCTTCGCGCCCTGGTAACTGGCCGCACCGCCCGCCTCGGGCTCCGCGGGTGCGGGTCTGGCCCGGGCCCGCACTATCCGCGCGGGGGGCGTGGGGCCGCGGCCTGGGGGCGCCCGGCGAGGGGCTGAGGGTCTTCCGGGCCGGGAGGCGGCACGCGCCGGGCGCTCACGGCTGACGTGGCGCTAGGGCCGGGGTGGAGCAAGAGGGGGCGGTCCCCGAGGGCAGAGCCGGAAAAGGCCGCGGCTCCGGCTCCCGCGCCCCTCCCCCGATCCCCACACCGGGGGAGGGGAAGGGGTCGTCGCCCTTCGGGGCCGCTGGGAGCTCGGAGCCCGTCCGCCCCCTGGCCCCAAACTTCTGCGCCGGCCGGAGGCAGCGGCCTGCGGTGCGCCGGGACCCGGAGGCCACGTGCGGTCGCCCCGGCGACCAGGCGCCCGGCGTGCACACTTGGACTTCGGAGGCGGTTCGCTCGCCGCACGGCAGACCTCCGGCCTGCGAGTTTAATCGAAACACAGGGACTCACAAGGCGTGATTTCCCACCCTGCGGGAAGGGGTGGCCCAGGCAGAAGAAGGTTCCTGCTCTCCCCCAGGGGATGGAGAGCAGTGCGGGTTCTGGGGGCCCGTCGCAGCCCCGGGGCGGTGGGGGGCTGTGCTCGCGGTGATGGGAGCCACTGGCCCCGGACCCAAGGCCGACCTCTGGCACCTGCTCCTCTCTGCTCTCTTGGGGCCTGGTCGTCTGCAAAGTGTGAGACGGGAAAAGTTATTACTACGTTGAGCAGACGGTGCCCCTCGCCGTGGTTCTCGGGGGGCGGGGGGTTTTGGTGTGGCCTCGGTGCCGAACCCAGAGACGCCTACCCTGTGGGTTGCCCTACAGAAAGCGTTCCCGTCATTCGCACGAGCACAGGGACTGAGTGCCTTCCTCCTAGGGCCTAGATGCCCGCTGAAGGGGGTCCTCCGTGGGCGGAGCAGCCAGCCAGTCTTCGGGCCCAAGGCCCTTTGCAGGCTTTACTGCAGAATTTGGCATTCGCCCCCAGAGCGGAGGAGGCTCCTTGAGATGTGGGAAGGGGATGCAGGAAGGAATAGGGAGAAGATGCCCAAGAAAAACGGCCTGTTCAGAAAATGTGCTGGTGGAAGTTGGGGGAAAAACTTTTTCTCTTCCTCCCCATGTTCAGATGACTGTATTTCAGTTCATTTGGAGTTAAATCAGCACTTTTGGTCTGGGTCAGAGCTGTCCCATAGACACATTGTGTTTCCAGTTCCCAAGAACCAAGAGTTGAATTTGTAGAACTGCCAGTGGTATAGAAAATACTTTGTAGTGTAACATAATGGACATCGATAGGTACTTTGTGAAGGGTATTATTCTCAGAGCAGCTATTCCAATTAAATGCACTACTTAAGTGAAGCCTATTTTTGTGGAATAAATCTGCCCATGGATTTTTTTTCCCTTATGTTTTAAAGAAAAACTGACATGTAGACATCGTAGGTCCGTGCAGTGCCAGTGGAGTTTTAATTCTGGAGTCTCTGTAATACTCACCAGCTAGTCGTGGGCTGAGTGAGGGACAGGACCGGGCACTTGGTATTAAGTACATTCCTTAAAGTAATGTAATGTTTCATTGTGTGTGGCTTATGGACTTTGAGGTGGATGCTACCCGGAAAAGCAACTTTTAAAGTTTTTGTTTGCTTCTTAATAGTCTGCTGTGAAATGTTTAAATAGAGGTGTGTGCGTTTCTGTGACAACATTTAAAAGTTAGACTTTAAGAGCAGATTGGAGCTCAGATGGAATACGCTGTGGGCTGCCCCTCCTCTTTCCATTTCAGTTTCTGGAATGTTGGGAGCCCACGTGTGATTTGGGGGCAGGAGCTAATGAAAACATCGATCTGTGTGTATTTGCTCTGAACTGGGTAGAGGCAGGGCTGTCCTACTGCTGTAGATCTCGTGCCAGCGTCAGGTCATAGCTTCTCTATGGCCAGTTTTCAGGTCACATTGAACCTGGTGACAGTGAGGGCAAGGTTGGAGCCGCCTCCTCAAAAGGACCGGGTGGCTTTGCTCTGTTATGTGACCACAAACTGCCTGTGAATGCAGCTGCTGTCTCAGAGGTTCGTGCTGTAGCCCCAGAGGTCCAAACCCAGAAGTGCCAACTGCACGGCACCCACGGATCCATCACTAAGAGATCGCCAAGCACTTAGTACGTGCCAGACACTGGGGATCCAGTTGTAGAAAGGATGATGCTTGTCTCTTGTACCATGTATACTTAAATCTAGCAGGGGTTTTCCCTCACAGTTGTCTTCCAGAAAAGAAGGGATTCATATTGTATTCGAACCTCTTATAAAGCAGGATTCTCTTCTCTGGCCAAGAAAGTGCTTAGGGAAGACAGGTTAGCTTGAAGCAGAATTTTCCAGTGCTTCCTTTAGGTGCTTCCTGGTGAGGTCATCTGTCAGAAAAGAAAAGAGGCAAGGAGATTTAACACTGATTTTATTGAGAAATTATTTTGAGGATGAACTCAGTTATTAAGTGTTGGGTGTTCTTACCACACTTTAGAAAGCAATACAGCAAGTATTACATCGTAGACATCATGAGTACACACTTACCAGGTGAATGGGGGAAAAATCCCCACATGCCATAGTGTTTGTGTATAGTTAAATTCATACAGTGAATTTTATAAGTGTATGTTTGAGTGTATCAGATTTAGAAGTTTGGGGGTGGCCACAAGCTTTTTGTATGCTTCTCACTGGAGAGAATGCAGAGCTGATTTCATTTCGAGGCTGCCTTGCATTTGGGGAGACTCGGTTACATGGTGGAGGAGACCTGACTGTAAAGGAGCCATGGCGAGGGGAAGTGCTGAGCCACCGCCACAGAGGTGGAGCGAGGGAGCTCTCCAGAAGAAGGGGAGAAGAGAGTGGACACCAGACAGCCTGGGAGTCACTTCCTGGAGGAAGTGACACCCAAACTGAACAAATAGGAATGAGCCAGGTGGGTTTAGGGAGGAAGTGTCAGAGAAAAGAGTATGCTGATTCCCAGGGCCCGGCCAAGCTATGGCCGTTTCAGGAACATGGAAACTCAGCAACATGGCCCAGTGGTGGGCAGCAAGGCAAGGAGGGCAGTGTGCACAGAGGTCAGGTGGGGGGTCAGCAGGGACCAGATCCAGGGGGAGCCGGCACAGCGCCTGGCTAAGTTTTGATTTCACGCCGAGAACGATGCGGGGTCTCTCCGGAGGGTTTAAGCAGGGGAGCAAGATTCTGCAGACACTGTGAGCTGTCCGGCTCCGTCTCCACTGCAGTGTGAAGAAGGGGTTGGATCAGAGAGCCCCACTGCCCTAGGAAATGGCTGAGCAGGTGGGTCAGGCACCCTCTGACCCCGGCGCTCAGCATGCTTGTCACTGTCACCTTGCTACAGGTGTGGACACTGCCAGCGGCTGCAGCCTACCTGGAACGACCTGGGAGACAAGTACAACAGCATGGAGGACGCCAAGGTGTACGTGGCCAAGGTTGACTGCACAGCCAGCTCGGATGTGTGCTCCGCCCAGGGCGTGCGTGGGTACCCCACGTAAGTGACAGGCGCTCGCGTCCTGTATCCGCCGGGTCTTCCTCGGCTTTTCGCCAGCCGCATTCAGCCAAGAAAGTTCAAGTTAAACTTTTGGCACCTTCTTTGTAGTTCTGAGGAGTGAGGGGGTGCCGACTTTAAGCAGGCACTCCCTGTTGTTAGGGAAAGGTTATATTTACACCGTGTGTGTATTAGGTGCCTTTTTTTTACTTTGTTTGGGAAAAGCCTTTAATTAGTTGAGTTTTCCTGTTTATAAAAGAATGTGTCTGCCAGACAAAAATGGCATTCTCCACGAGGTCCTGTCACATTTGACGTTCACACGTACGTTTACACGATGAGCACCGACTGTCATGAATTTTCGTCTGAATTTTTGGTCACTCTGTTAATTCTTAAGCCTCCCTTCTAGAGTTATTTCCCACGTGACCGGCCCATGGGCTGTTTTTGTTGGAAAGAAAGTGCAGCTGTTCTCACAAGTGATACTTGCTACCTACTTCCTTGACAGTTAAAACAGTTTTTTGGTTTTAAGAACAGAAATGGAAACTGGCTTAATGAACAAAAGACGGAATTAATTTGAAGGCTGTGGGGGAAGGCTTCTGAGACTCAGCTCCATGGGTTTGGAGGTCTGTTTTTCTGCCCTCCCGCCTCTTAAGGTGACTTAACCCCCCGCTCTGCATCTCTCTGTTGCCATGGCGGACTTGGGCCTGTCGCCGATTGGCCCAGCTTGGATGGACTGTTCATTCCAGAAACCATCTTTGTGACCCGAGAGGCAGGATCTTGTCGGAAGACGGCAGCCCCGTTCAGACTCAACATTTACTGGTGGAGTTAAGAGCGCTTCTCCAAAAAAGGGAAGAATGCTGTTTCCAGAAGGATGGGGGAGGGGTTGGGCACCGCAGGTCCCCAAATATTTGTTCAGATTGACAAATGAAGTCAATCCTTTGGGAAACCCGAGCTGATCTTCAAACTTGAGAGGCCGCATGGAAAATGGCAGGAGCTCTGGGCTGGAACCTGGATGCCACGGTTTGGACCCCAGCTCTACCGTGTACTTATCCTGCAGCTCTGGCCACCCACGTTCCTCAGCCTCTGAGTCTGAAGTAGGATGCTGACACCCACCCCCCCATAACATTGTTGTGTGTAATAACGTGTGTAGATACCGATCTGAACATACCCAATAATGTTAAGGTTTCCTCTCACCTTTGGAGATTTGGTATTTCCATAAAGGGCCCTGAAACTCTTGGTCTTTGGTGACTGTTTGCTAATGTGGGTGCAGTAACTCAAGTATACATCAAATCAGAGCAATAGAGACAAAACTTCCTGCTGTATGTACCTACCTGTTGGCATCACTGTCCTGTCCTCCACTGCGTTGCCTTTAAAGTAAACTCTGCTTGTATGAAGAGCATCCCAGAGCAGCAGCCAGTGAGAAGTGGGACCGGTTACCTGTTGAGAGCCTGTTACTTTCAAGGTACAGGAGCAACAGAGATGGGTGGCCATGGTGTCCACTCTGAAACAGCCGGCTGTGTGTGGCCCTGTGGCTCTGTGCACGGTAAACCACGCCATAGGGAAGGTGAAACAGGACCAGTCATAGGGCTGAGAAGGCAAGTGTCAGGGAGAGAGTAGAGGGTTCCACCTGCACCCAGTCATACGAGCTCTCTGGCTGCAACATTCAGTTACTGCACAGATGCTGTTCACAGATACTGGAAGATCCATGTTGGATCAGGTGTCCTGATTTGTTTTTTAGAAGATATGGTCTCCCCAAGAAAACCATGCACTGGTTTTGTGTTGTTGAAAAGAACTATACAATACAATGAGCTACCACTACGTGGTTTGGGAAGGAACCTCGTCGCAGCCTGAGAACAGATTTTGTTCACAGAATGCGGGAGGTAGGGGCATGCTGCGTAACATGTCGTGGCCTTAGGGCATTCATAGGTGAGCCTGTGTGAGCTTTTACTTCTAGGGATGTTTCGAGGCCTGGATCAGATGACGATGTAAATGCTGAGGCGGGTTGCGGAGCGCGGTGTCAGCACATTAGCTTTTAGGTCATCCCTCCCTTGTCACCTGTAACTGGAGTAAAGGATTGGAGAGGGAGGGAGTTGGGGTTCCCAGGTCCCTGGAGAAGGCTGCCTACACTCGGGAAGATGTTTTGAGGTCTTGCTGTTGAGCCAGTAAAGAATCTTTATCACCTGGGAAAATGCTGGCAGGGGCAGGGCTGAAGGAGGTTCCCTAGGGCTGCCATGCAGAATGCCACTGAAAAGAATAGAAACGTATTCTCTCACAGTTCCGGAGGCCAGAAGCCCGAGATCAAGGCATCGGCAGTGCCGTGCTGCCTCTGAAACCTGTCAGGGGTCCTTCCCTGCCTCTTCCTGGCCCCTGGTGGTTGGAGGGCAGCCCTCAGTGTTCCTTGCCCTGCAGAAGCGTCACCCCAGTCCTGCTCCTGGACTTGGCCTTCTGTTGTTTGCTTGTCTCTCTCTGTGTCTGAATCTCCCCTTTCTGTACGTACTGGATTAGGGCCCACCTTCACGACCGCATTTTAACTTGATTGCCTGTGTGCAAATCCTGTTTCCAAATAGGGTCACATTCCATGGTAGCGCGGGTTAGGGCTTCAGCAAAACTTTTTGGGGACACAATTCGACCCATAACACCATCTCATCTATAGTAGTAGAACTTCCATCATTGCTGTTTTCCAGAGGGACCCAGCAATGGGGATCTTTTCCCCTGCAGTCTCCTTGACTGAGGAACAGGTCACCAGGAAAACAAGTGCCCATGTGGAGGTTTGGTAACAGCAGAAGAGTTTGGGGCTATACTTGGGGCATGAACCCCGTGGCCCGCTCTGCATTGCTGCCCTCACCTCCATGTACAGTGGGAATGAAGTCAGATGCCCCGTGAGGGAAGCTGTGCCCTCCCTAAGCTCTGTGAACTCAACCAGAATCTCAGACTCGAGCTGGTTAGAAAGATTTTTAATCCAACGACAGGAAGAGATTTTAAAAACTAGTTTTGCTTCGCTCGGTGTACACCACATGAGGGAAAAGTCCCAGATTAGGTTTTACTGCATTTTAACCTTAGCAAAGGAATGGAACATGGGTTCAACAGCGCCTGCTCTGATTTCTGATTTTTTAAAAATTCTTATATAGTTTTATTGTTACAATTAATATTTAAGCCTTCAGATTTTCTTTTTTTTTTTAACATCTATATTGGAGTATAATTGCTTTACAGTGGTGTGTTAGTTTCTGCTGTACAACAAATTGAATCAACTATACGTATACATGTATCCCCATATCTCCTCCCTCTTGCGTCTCCCTCGCACCCTCCCCATCCCACCCCTCTAGGTGGTCACAAAGCACCGAGCTGATCTCCCTGTGCTATGCGGCTGCTTCCCACTAGCTATCGATTTTACGTTTGGTAGTGTATATATGTCCATGCCACTCTCTCACTTCATCCCAGCTTCCCCTTCCCCGCCCCCCATGCCCTCAAGTCCATTCTCTACGTCTGCGTCTTTATTCCTTTCTGATGTTTTGAGGATCCACTCTTTTCCATCCTGAAGTGCTTTGGTAGCGGGAGGTACTGGGGCGAGAGGTAGGGAGTGGAGAGGGACAGTAGCCACCTCTAGTCCTTTGTGGGCACAGCTTACGTTTCCAGAGCGTCTCAAGGGGTGGATGCGGGTGTTCACAGTCTGAGAGCCTGCTTTGGAGTCACTTGAAATGTTACACTTCGTGAAGGAAGGGACATACTGGCCGAATCGAGTTAGATTGCATCTTTTTGTCATGGCTATATGAGTATAAGCTGCTAGGGAAGGGGACATATATTCTTCACTGGAGACACACTGGGATGTCCCCTAGCCCATCACAGGATCTGAGCTTCTGGGTGAGGCCAGTAAGCCCATTTTCACCTGAATGCCTTCTACAGCCAGTGTGTTGGTTTTCTTGCTTGGTGTGAAACTTCATTTTAAGACCTTTGTGGGGCTAGCTATCCAAACCCACAGTTTGATTTCTGCGTATCTTAACTTCTTGCACTCTCCTGACACTGTGCATTGGGCATCTCCTAACAAAACCCACGTACGTGCCAGGAGGCGTTAGGGGTGTTCTAGATGAGTAGCCTCGCCCCTGAATGCTAGCCTGTGTTTGTTACCTGTCAGTAGCCATATTTCCCCCCTCCATCCTGCCACCCTCTATTAATTCTGTCAATAGAAGAATTATTCCCGCCCCTCCCCACCTTCCTTGACGCCTTCTGTTAAGTTTTATCTGGACCGTGTTGTCCCGTCACCAGTGGAGTGACACAGCGTCTGGACGTGTTCATCTCGGCCTCTGGTGATGTCTTTGCTCCCCTCCAAAGGCAGAGCTCCTTGCTCTGTCCGCAGATACCTAGCATGTGTGTAAAATAGAAAAGATTCCTTCTCTGGGGGCAAGTGAACGGGCCATATCAACCAATGTCAAGGTTGTCCTTATAGTTGGAAAGTTGAACTCTCACAGTAGCTGGATATTCATGCGTTGTAAGAGTTGAATAGCTGACAGTGTATCCTGGAAATACATTTACTGCAGAACAATGCTATTTCTACTACAGTTGTAAATTGTTTTTCGAAATGCAGAACGTAAAAACTACTGAAGCCGGGGAAGGATAACAAATATGGGGCAGGGGAAAGCTAGAGAGCTCTGCACACCTGAACCCTCGTAGCTTTGGGGGTTTAACTCACGGCCTGATGTGTTCACCCCGGTTTTGTTTTTCAAGAATAACATAAGAAACTTTTAAAAGTTCAGGATTAAGTGACTGTGTTATCACCTAGAACATTACTTTTCTTTCTTTTCCAAGTATCATCAGAGAGGGGCAGGGGTGGGCTGCCTGCAGCCCGCCGACACCTCATTTTTATGACTGTTCCGCTAACCGAGTTTGCTCTCTGCTCAGAGTGGTTTGAAGTGCTTTAAAATCTACTGCAACTAATCCTCTGTTACTTTTTCAGCTTGAAGTTTTTCAAGCCTGGCCAAGAAGCTGTGAAGTACCAGGGTCCCCGGGATTTTCAGGCCCTGGAAAACTGGATGCTGCAGACACTGAACGAGGAGCCCCCCGTGAGTGCACACGAAGCCGCCCCCTCTTTCTTCCTACATTTTTGGGGTAGTCAAGAGGCCAGTTTAAGTACCATCTTTTTTTTTTTTTTTTTTTTGCGGTACGCGGGCCTCTCACTGTTGTGGCCTCTCCCGCTGCGGAGCACAGGCTCGGGATGCACAGGCTCAGCGGCCATGGCTCATGGGCCCAGCCGCTCCGCGGCATGTGGGATCTTCCCGGACCGGGGCACGAACCCGCGTCCCCTGCATTGGCAGGCGGACTCCCAACCACTGCGCCACCAGGGAAGCCTTGAGTACCATCTTAAAGCAACTTTTATCATAAGTAAAGGTTCACTTTTCTTCTCAGTTTTTCTTTTTACCGTGATAAAATACACACACTATAAAATTTGCCGTTAACTGTTTTTCAGTGTACGATTCAGTGGTATAAATACGTTCAGAACGTGGGGCCGCCGTCACCACCGTCCATGCACAGAAATTTCCCGTCTTCCCGAAAGGAAACCCTGTCCCCGTTAAGCCCTGACTCCCCTCCCCCTCCGGCAGTCCCTGGCGCCCAGCGCTCTGTTTTCTGCCTCTATGAATTTGGCTCCTTTAAGTACCTTATGTAAGTGGGAAAAGATGAACTTTTAACAACTTTCTGTAATGGAAAAGTTCAAACAGGCACCAGAGTAGAAAGAAGGGTCTAATGGATGGTGGGCAGGAGTGCAGGGAAGGTGGCCCTGCGTGCCCGTCTGAGCCTCGACAGTGGTTCCCATTCTGTGGGCCTTATTTTGTCTCCCCTGCTTCCCCACCCCACGTTTGGCTGCACAGTCAGTGTCATTTGTAAATATTTCAGGATGCAGCCCACAGATGAGGACTTACTCCTTTTTACATACCCTCTGTGCCCCCTTCACATGTAATTCAGCT
This sequence comes from Monodon monoceros, assembly GCF_005190385.1. Lineage (NCBI taxonomy): Eukaryota > Metazoa > Chordata > Mammalia > Artiodactyla > Monodontidae > Monodon > Monodon monoceros. The sequence goes on along the minus strand of NW_021703780.1, from coordinate 6,537,051 downwards.
CGCAGTAGTTCCTCAGCACCCGAGATGGACTCGTGGCCACCCAGGGTCAGGGCCAGGCCCCCGCCCTTCCTCCCCCGGGACCTCGCTCCCGCGGGCGGTACCCACAGTGTGAATCTTCCCTTTTCTTCTCAACCCTCAGCCCCACGGCCCCAGGTGGCTTTGCTGATAACAGAATTCAATACCCTTCATACTCTCCATGTGTTAATGGCCTCCCCCGTGGTAAGGATAATATCAGGAAATTGGGGAAACTGTATGATTTCTGAGATTTTTTTTTTAAATTGAAGTATAGTTGATTTACAATGTTGTGTTACTGAGATATTTTTTAAAGACATAGTTATATGTAGAGTGTTACAAAGAAAAACCTGTAATCCTCCTCCAGCTGATGTTAGGAGCCTTAGTTTTGTCATAAATCACTGTGGTCGTGAGCCCTGCAGTGAGTGTCCCTTCGTGGGTGGTGCTTTCGGATCAACGCTGACTGCTCAGGCCCACAGAGGCTGAGCTGTATTTTGACGGGAATAGAAAGATGGCCAGTGTTCTCATGCTGTACGTTTCTGATGAAAATATTAAGAGCATCTGAAGTCTTTGAATGTAATGTCCAGTCCAGCACTGGAGTAAGACCGTGGTATTGCATCAGGCAGGCGCTCCCTGACCTGAAGGTTGTCTGGGCTCCAGGGCTCTTTTGGGGGCCCTGATGCTGTTGGTGTCATCTTCCAGGGTGTGGTCCTTCAGCTGTCCCCCAGATTCTGTGTAGAGGTCACAGCTAATCGGAAACCCAGCTGCTTCCCAAGTGCTACTTTATCTCACATTTTTAAAAGTTTAGAACCACACGGAGAAGAATGTCGGCATATGGTATTGAATAAGTGTTGACCAGAGACGTGTCTAATTTTAGGCAACAGGGAAAACCACAAACCTCGCGGAGAGTAAATTTGCATCTTTGTCATGGCAAGAAAGCTGGAGGAGCAGGTGTAACTTTCACATAGGTTTAAACTTCAAGTTGTTTTTTTTTTTTTGGTGGAAATGTCCTCTGAGGGGAGGAAGCCAGTTTTTTTCTTTTTTCTTTTTTGCGATACGCGGGCCTCTCACTGCTGTGGCCTCTCCCGTCGCGGAGCACAGGCTCCGGACGCACAGGCTCAGCGGCCATGGCTCACGGGCCCAGCCGCTCCGCGGCATGTGGGATCTTCCCGGACTGGGACACGAACCCGTGTCCCCTGCATCAGCAGGCGGACTCTTAACCACTGCGCCACCAGGGAAGCCCGGAAGCCAGTTTTAAAGGGGAGTTCATGGTCTCCAAAAACATTTAAAGTAAACTTTTCAGCAAAAAGCCAGTCTTCTATGATGACTTTATTCACGAAAGCATCTGCCAGTGTCAGGATGGCAGAAAGACTTCATCTCATGAGCCGAACGTCTTTCTGGGGAGCGGAGCCCAAAGCACAGGCTGGGGACGGGGCAGCCAGGCTGAGGCTCACGTAGCCATCCTCAGTGGGGTACCCCGGGGGCGTGGCCACATGGAACCCACCCCTCCCCACCTGAGACCTCAGTTACCCACTGGCCATATCTTTGTGTCTCAAAGCAGTGGGGATCTCAGATAATTGCTAGAAATGATGACAGGGTGCCTTATTATAGAAAAGTTCAAATATTCAGACTTAATACTGCAAACCGAAATTCTTTTCAATGTGAATTTTGCCTTATAAGCAAAAACTTTTTAAAAACTTCATCTGTATTTATATCTAAATAACTTAATATATACATTTTCATCTTTAAACAGGATAAATTTAGATTTTTTCCTTCCTAGCATTATGGCAGTATAAAAGGAAGTCAAAGAAAAGAAAACCTGCCATTTCTTAAATTGTACCCCAATTTTTATATTTCCATGTTTCCTTCTGTAATTTTTCCTTAAACAGTCATAATCAAATAAACATGGTTCATTTTGTTAATGATCTTTTTATATAGTTGAATCATCTTTATATTGACCATATTTTATCTCCTGGATTTGCCATAATTCAGCTCTTCTCTGTCCATGGATATTTAGGTTATGTGTATTTTTTCTGTCATCAGAAATGCTATAAGGAACATTTTTATCTTTGTAAAGGACGTTTTTCTTTTCTACTTTGGAGTGACTTTTTAGATATATTCCCAGACATAAAATTGCAAGGCAAAAAATAAAAAAGCGAGACCACTTTTATGGCCCCTGATGAATACTGCCAGATCGCTTTCTTAAGACTCTGTAAGCCCACATTGTCACCAGCCTGGGGAGAGGGAAGGGTGACCGCTCTGTGATACACTGTGGTGTTCCCATAATGGCCATCCCTACGTGCCACCGAGGCACGTGCTCCTTCAGTGCCATAAATGGACATTTTACTACTGCAAGCCCTTTGAACATCTTATGCAGGGTGACATGTAGTCTTTTGTTTCATGTTATTGGAACTTAACTGACTGTTCACTTAGCCATCACTCTTGGGCATCCTTTTGTCTGGGTACTTAGCACTTTGAAAGTTTTGTCAAGCCAGCAGTGGAAAAGAAAACTTCATGGTGCTTTACTGCTCAGCTTTGAGCTGTCAGCACTTTGAAAGCTTTTAAAGACTTAACTTAGATATTCTTTTTAATAGAAATATGAACCACTAGATAAAAACTGAGTAATAAACACCCACGTGTCTATAGCACGGTGGGGATTCAGTGGTCTTCTCTTCACCTCTGCTTGCAGGCCGTGGCTGTGTCGGCCTGAACAATTGAGACATTTCGAATGGTGTGGTAGAGTGGTTAGTAGTTAGTTGTCACACTGGTGTCTGCCAGGTACTGGAGAAATACCACTTCTTGTCTGTTCACTGTGTGTTTCTGTCCCAAACTTAGCCCCATGAACTATATTCTTGCTAAAAGTGCAGCCCATGTTTACCCTGTGGTTTTCTCTTTGCTGCCTTCCGTCCACCTGAATCTTCTTTCTCGTCACCTTTTCTCTTTTATCAGCCCTTCAGAGTTTTACCTTCTTTCACAGGTTTTATGTTTGTGTAGATAAAGGATGGCCAGGCCCTCCTGTTCTCTGATGGTTTCCTGTTCCCCGTTGTGTCCCTTTTGCTTCTTCTGTGTCTTTGGGTGCTGCTTCCTTCTGTATTCTACAAGACGTCTCAGGTCATGTTTCAAAGGACGGGACAGGGTGCTGGTTTGGGGTGGCCCATCCTTCAGTTTGTCTGCTCTGTTGGGTAGGGTTTGGGGACAGCAAAGGACGGGTTGGGGCAGGGAGGCCATCACCCAGCTGCCTGGAGCATCGGTCCTCGAGCATTTGCCAAGGGTGACAAAGTCGCTTCTTTGCCCGGGGCGCCACCTCAACACAGCAGTGTCCCTCGAAGCCTCGAGGTGGCAGGGGAGGGAGGAGAGCATAGAAGGTTCCAGACAGAAGCCTCCATGGGCTCCCCTGGGTCTTCACACACACACCCAGTGACCCTTGTTCCGTCTCTTCCCATCAGACGCCAGAGCCCGAGGTGGAGCCACCCCGAGCCCCCGAGCTCAAGCAGGGCCTGTACGAGCTCTCGGCCGGCAACTTTGACCTGCACGTGGCACAAGGTAGGCGGGCAGGTGCACCGGGTCTGCACCTCTGGGCACCCCTGCCCGGGCCGTCCTCCTGGGGGGGCCTGGCTTTTCCTCTTGCTGCTTGAGGGCTGGTGGGTCGCAGCATGGGTGGCACTTGTCAAGAGCTTCTCTCCCCCAACCCCGATGACATCAGTGTTTAATGCTCTTCCTCTCGGAGATGATTTCTCCTTTTGTCTCTGTCCTTAGGGAAGGGCCAGTTCTAATACCAAGCTAAAGCCTCAGGTGTGGAGAGCTCACTGACGGTGGGTGGGTGCACTTACTTGTGTACCGGCTGGACCGTGCGTCCTTGGATAAGAATGTTGGTTTATGTCAATGTTAAGCGTATTTACTGACCTGAGGCAGAAACAAAGGTTCTCTTACCTGTTTAAACCAGAATTTACTGGGACCATTACCCCACACGAATCGAATCAGCGTAGGTGTTCTTTACACTGAAAATAGTTTTCGATACCAAATCTCAGTTTTTGAAAATAGTCTCCTAAACGTTGGAATGACCTGAGTACGATTAACGTTAATGATGTGCACGGCCTCTCTCCACACGTTCGCAAGTGTTGGCTCAGCAGTGAAAGGCTTGAAAGTGCGTTCAGCCTCCTTGCTGACCTGCCCTCTCAGATGCTGCCATGGAGAGAAATCCTCCTGGGAGACGGGGTTGGAAACGCTCTTAAGAGGGCTTAAAATTGTGTCCGGCGCTGAAGCTTCCTGCTTGCTGGTAGTTGAAATACATCCCATTTAAGGTCTGACATCGCTTGTGGTGATGCTTTCAGCCGTTTTTAATTAAAGGTGGCTAGTTAATTGGTACAGATGCTCTGACAGGGTTTCTGTCCTAAGGGGAGTCGCTTTAATTTGAGACGGGCTTGGGCTCCCTGCAGCACGTGCTCCCGGGGCCACCCCGTGACAGACCACCGTCCGAAGCCCAGCCCTGACCCCCCCCCCCCCCCACCGCCGAGCAGGTCACCCACCGAGGGGCCGTGTGCCTGCACGCCGTGGCCTCGTGCTGCTGACGTGAGGGTCTCTCCTCGGAGAGCAGCTGCCGGGCCTCCTGTCTCCGCCTCACAGCACAAAGTAGCGACACACCTGTCTGGAGATGTGGTTTCAGCCCTGCAGAGCAGCTGCTCATGTATATTTAAAATGTTTTTATTTAAATTTCTTAACTGGAGTATAGTGGATTTACAGTATTGATTTTGAAGCAAGTTTTTTTCCCCGTTTCCCTCGAACGCATCATTGCCGCGGTGACAAGATGCCGCGGTGAGCGTTGCCATGGCAAAGTCCGACTCTGAGCCTGAGTCACACGTCAGCGTCCGTTGGTTGGTTCTCTCCTTGGCCACAGCCTGATTTCGGTTTGGTCTCAGCCTGACACCGTTTTGGCCCTAGGCTGGTCAAGGTAGAAGAGCCTAGATGAAAGTTTTCAGTGCCTAAATCATGGTGTTGTGAGGCTTGTTTTTTTTCCTAGCCAAGGGGAGTGATATTCAGTCTTTTTAGATCTTCTATCTTATTGTGAAATAAAACCCAGATACAGAAAACAATGTAGGGTGTAGTGAATGGTCATAGAGCGGTCACCCGGCTCAAGACAGAAAACTGCTCGCTTCCCGTGCCCCGCCCCCCAAAAGGCACTGCCCTGGCTGTAGGGAAACCGCCACTTGCTTCATGGTGTGGAGTACGGTCGCCCTGTCCACGTCACCCTGATGTCTCTGTTCCCTGTGAGTTGGCCGTTGAATCTAGGGACTTTATCACTTTCTGTTTGATGTTTTCGGGGGTGTGAGCAACACTGCGTAGCTGGGAAGTCTCTCTGTGACGTCAGTGGCCTCGTCTGTCACCGCCTAGAGCCGTAACTCACGAGGGATGCAAAGCCTGCTGCTGTAATTCAAGCATCCCTTCTTCATTTTTATAGCAGGAGACACTTGCCCTCGTTTATCACTTGGTTATCCAGCAGTGCAGTTCACGTGGGAAAGACAGGCTAAGTGCCTGATTCTTTCCCTTTATCGCCCGTTTTCCGAATAATGAGTTGGGTCCCTGTTGTCCTCCAAAGATGACAGATTGGTTTTTAAGGATCGTTATGAACTCATGGGTAGAGACATATTTGATGGGGAGTCACTTTTTACCAGTTCAGGGGTTCATGCTGAACTGAGCTTTGCAGGAGGACAAAGATGAGACGCTTCCCCTCACCCTCTAGTTGGGTGGGTGTAACTCACACTCCCTCTCCCCTCCCCCGCCTTCCTCCCCCACCCCCGAAGGAGACCACTTTATCAAGTTCTTCGCCCCGTGGTGTGGTCACTGCAAAGCTCTGGCTCCGACCTGGGAGCAGCTGGCTCTGGGCCTTGAACATTCCGAAACTGTCAAGATTGGCAAGGTAAGTGAAAGCCCTTATTAAACCGGAAATAGACCGTCTTTGGCTGGATTAATTAGCAGAGTAGCCCGTTATTCATTCTGTGCACAAAGTCGCAAACTTGATTTATTAATTCCATTTAGCATGCCACTTGATAATTCATTTCACCTTCACAGATGGCAGCCGGGTTTCGAGTGTGCTGGCTTTTCCACAGTCTAGAGATAAATTATGGCTTTGGCTCCTTTGTTTATTTTGAAGCAATGGCCAATTCTGAATTGGCAGCCCCAGAGCCCTTTCTGCAAAGATATGGGGCAGAGCCTTAGAGAACATTCACTGGACGTACTTGGAGACCATCCACAGTCGAAATCACCCAAGAGCTCTTTCCTAAAAGGACCTTGGGCTCTGTGCTCACACCCTGTGTGCAGCCTGCATGCAGAAGACCCGCCCGTGGGGAGCCCTGGCTTTTGCCCTGCTGCCAGGAATTCTTTCCCACTTTACGTAGGGAAGCCAGAAGTGATGCCTTGACAACTGGGTTTTCGGGAAATATCTAGAGCAGCTTCCGGGCCTTCAAGCACTTTTAATCCGTCCATCCTCCAGCACCTACCAGACACCCTGCCTGAATTGCTTTTATAAAAATCTCATTTTCTACCTCGCTGGGGGCTGATTTGTGTACAGGAGTAACGCTGCGTGTTCAGGAACTGTAGCTAATAAGGTGATGTGCCCAGCGCAGTGAGATGGCCAAAAGCATAAACGTGGGATTCGGACAGACCTGGCCGGCCACCCTCGAGCAGCTTCTCCACACCTCAGTCTCCCCCTTCGCAAAACCGAGACGAGATCTGACTGGGGCGGTGGTAAGGGTGACGGTAAAATGCTGAGCACGACGCTGGGCACAGAGCAGATGCCTAGGAAATTGTAATGGTTGTGAAGTGAAGTTTTCACTGTTGTGTGTTAAACACTTAACTTGACATCTTTTCAGTTTTATCTTTATTATATTCCAAATACTCCTATTTAAAACACCTGAACCTGAGAATACATTGCTGAGCTAGCTTTGTGACTGGCGTGGGTCTCTGTCCACGACAGCTGGCCGTCCCCTTCTCCAGATGTCAGGCTAGGCTCCCTCTCTCCATCTGCTGACCTGCTCAGGGCCCATCTGCTGACCTGCTCCCCAAACTGGCATTTTTGAGTGAAAAGAAATCATGTCTCTAAATCCCATCACTCTGCTCCCTAAGCTCAGGTGTATTTTGGGGTAAAGTCTCTCCAGAAGCTGCAACTTGCTGGCAGAGATGCTACAGATGGGGAGTTTTAGAAATTTTCTTTCTTTGAAAAAGTACTGAGCGTCCAAGAGCCCATTTACCAGGAAGGCTCGCGGAGAAACTGACTGGGCGCGTGATCTGTATTTCTAGGTTGATTGCACACAGCACCATGAACTCTGTTCAGGAAACCAGGTCCGAGGTTATCCTGCTCTCCTCTGGTTCCGAGACGGTAAAAAGGTACGTCTTCAGGTCTTAGTGTTGAGACAAGATGTATGTCTTAACCACGGCTGAACAGTCGAGTGGTTTAACAGGGGCGGCGCGTTGCCAGCACAGATTGTTTGGGCACTGGTTTAAAGGAATACGCATCACAGAGCGAGAATGTCTCTCTCTTTGTTGGTAAGGCCTGGCGGGTTGACAGAAACCATGAGGCGTTATGCACTCCCGAAGCATCTCAGCTGGCTCAGGTTAACTCTAGAATAAGCCGGATCGACGGTCCTAGGGTAACTGCTCTGATTACGACCTTTGAGAGGGGTCAGCGCTCGCTCTTGGTAAGGCTCTTAGATGCCGGCTTCGTCCCTGGCCGCTGGGCAGCGCCCAGACTTTGGAAACGCTTAGCTCTGCAGAAGGAAGGCGCTGTAAAGTGCTTTGCCCAGAGCCAGACTGCGGTTGATCATCTGTGCTTTGCCTTCACCTTTGAGCAGCAGATGCCACAGAGCCGGGACACCCAGACAGAGACGTCCGGCGGGGGCGGGTCACGCGTGGGCAGGTGGAGGGTTGAGGATTCACAGCCCTGACGTGTCTTTGTGTCGCCTGTGTCCCGGACAGGTTGATCAGTACAAGGGGAAGCGGGATCTGGAGTCGCTGAAGGAGTACGTGGCATCGCAGCTCCAGAGCACGGAGAGGGGCGCCCCGGAGCCCATCCAGCCCTCGGAGGCCCCCACGCTGGCCACTGAGCCCGCGGCCGACCGGGTGGGTGCACGGTCAGCTCCCGCCTCCAAGTGACAGTGCAGGCACAGCACGTGGTCGGTCATTCACCTGGTGGGCTGGGGTCCACTCTTCAACACAGCGTTTTGTTGAACTCCTTTCACATGCTTGTTAGGGGGTCAGCGTAGACAGAGCTTCCCTTTAAAGAACCTGGAGTGGGTGTGAGACAAAGGATCCTGCGAGCATTTGGTGTCAGCATTTCTGGACAGTTCTTCCCTTTGATTCAGCACTCACTAACTTGAAGGTATTTGCCGTGAAAGCTGGGCTGTTGCCTCTTGGGCCCGTTCTGCTCGTTTCCGTAACTTGCTGCAGTGAAGGTGGTAAAGGCCCCTGAAAGAGCTGCAGCAGAAAGGCTCTGCGCGGTGGAATGTCAGAGGCAGATCGCTGTAGGCTATTTCATTTGTCCAGACGATCGCTGACTTATCGAGGTGTCCTCTTCGTATATTCAGAGCGTAAGGTTTCACGTTCGTTCGTTCTGCATTTATCAAGCCCTGTCGCGTTCCAGCCACTGTCCTAGGCCGCCAGGACACAAAGCGGATAAGGTCGTTTTCCGCCTGTGGAGAGTGGCGGGTGGGAAGGGGGAGACACGCGAAGATGTCGGTGCTGCGACGCAGGCCGGGGCGGGGAGGCAGGGAGCGCCACCCCACGGGTGAGTCGGTGTCGGCCGGAGAGCCGTGGGGAAGGCCGCCTGGCAGCGCGTCAGCCGGCAGGAGTGAAGAGGGCGCGAGGAGGCCAAGGGTACCGTGCGGGATGCAGAGGGAGCCGGCGGCTGGCCCCCGGAGGGCCTTGTCCGCCAGCCGCAGATCTCAGGTCTGCAGGGAGCCAGTGGAGGGCTTGGAGCCGACGTGGACTTTAAGAAAGCCGGCTGGCTGCAGCCTGTGTGGACGAGACGGAAACCGCTATATCTGGAGACGAAGGGTGCGGGGACGGTGGGCAGGGGCGTCCAGCTCCCCCTGCACAGTCGGGATGGGGGAGGGGGGGAGGGAGAGATGGGCTGGCGGCGCCGAGTGGGAGGGAGGCGATGGGTCCCTATTCAAGGTGTTGCTTCCAGGGCTGTGGCGGTCTGCACGTGGTGACAGGTAAGAGTCCGGAGCTTAAGCCGGATGCCTGTCTAGACGAGGAGGTTCCCGCATCCGCTCCTGTAGCTACAAACGGATGCCGAAGCCGTGGGTGAAGATGAGATTATTCGGGGAGTCAAAATAGTGTTTTCCCAGGAAAGCAGTGCTCGGATTTCCCAGCCGAGAACCATACATAAGGCCTGTTTGTCTGTCAGTGTACTTCCAAAGCTGAATCCTTGTGTTGCCGCCTCGGCTCACACAACTGCACTCCACAACACGCCAGGTTCTTACCCAGGACGGCGGGCAGGGCGGCCCTGGTCCTGGGGAGGACGCCTCCCTGGTGACTGTCCAGCCTCAGCACGTACAGGAGCGATCGTGACTCGCTGGGGCTGTCACGCCCAGGGCCCGGGGATCGGGCTTGGAGAGCCGGCGGCCGCCGGCCCCGTCGGCCCCGTCCTCCCAGGGTGGGGCCGTGATGGCGCCTCCGCCCCCCAGGCCCAGCCCCTAGTGGGACGCTTGTAGGTTGGGGACCGCGTGGGTGTTAGTTAAAAGTGGAAGTTTTGGTTTAAGAAGTAAACAAACGATTTCGTAGTTAAGGGACCACGCGTCAAGGGAGCGTGTGTCATGGCGGTTGTAAAGGTCACCCCACATCGAGTATAATTATATACTGTGGGTGTTTTTGTCAAACCCAGAAGGGTTTCTATTTATAATGAGGTTTTCCACCACTAAGTGGGTCTTTCAGTGAGTGTGGTGTCATGTTTCTGGACATAAAGATGGCAGCGTCTGGATGGCCCCCTCAGTGCCCCTGCGTCCTGGTCACAGACACATGGTACTTGGTGCTGGACTCGAGTGGGGCAGCCCTGGTACACTTTGCCACGTGATACATCATCCGTATTCTTTTTATTTATTCATTTATTTATTTACTTGGCTGCATCGGGTCTTCGTTGAGGCACGCAGGATCTTCAGTTACAGCATGCGGGCTCAGTAGTTGTGTTGCGCGGGCTCTGGAGCGCGTGGCCTTAGTTGCCCCGCAGCGTGTGGGATCTTAGTTCCCCGCCCAGGGCTCGAACCCACGTTCCCCTGAAGCGGAAGGAGGATTCTTAGCCACTGGACCACCAGGAAAGTCCCCATCATCCATATTCTCACGAGAGGATCACAGATCCGTTTTTGGAGGAAAACACATAGACATAATCCTGTGAAGAGCCTTCAAGATAGAATCGCTTTAGAGCAGACTGCCGTGTGGCACCTTTGCCCTGAATTCTCCAGCCTGAGTTCAAATGAGCAGTTTTCACATTTACTTTGAATTTAAAAATGGAAAGCAGCCTGTTATCTGTAAAAGCACATATTGCCTATGCTTGTGTAACTAAGGTCCTTCTATCACATAGAGAAGATAATTATGAATCTGTAGGATGAGAGCGATAGAGTCGGCGGGGAAAGCAGTGTGTACAGACTTCAGGGAGGCCGGTCAGCTTGGACTTCGGCCAGTGTCCGAGGCTCCAAGCCCGGGAGGCGCGTGCTTGGGCCCTGCCCACCCAGAGCCCTGGAGACAGCGGCTGCACCTGACCCTGCCTGGGCTGGCTGGGGGCAGAACGCTGGACGTGTCCTGTCCCCTCCACGCCGCATCTCCTGGGCTCAGGACCGTGGGACCGGTGATGATGAGTCACTGCCCTTTTGTGGAGCTTGTGAAAAGTGAGTTGTGCAGGTATTTGTGTGTGGCCTTGGAGCACACATCACAGCATTTTAAAAGATGACGGACTTGTATTTCTGCGATCCCAAAGCATGATCCCCGCTCTGCTCTACGTGCTGTATTTGAATTGTGGCTTTTCCCTCCCCCAAGGGCACTGTGTTGGCACTGACGGAAAATAACTTCGATGACACCATCGCAGAAGGCATAACCTTCGTCAAGTTTTATGCCCCATGGTAAGTAGCTGTTGAATTAGAAACTTTGTCCTTGTGCGCTTGAGTCACATCCTATTTTTCAGGCCATAGGCCAACCCTCCGGACTCAGTGTTGGGCAGATACTACATTTACTTGTAGTTATGCTATAGGGAAAAAGGAAACGTCATTATATGTGTTAAAGTTTGGTGGTAATTCATAAAGTTATGGAGAATGAGGTTAATTTAAAGCTCAGTCTGCTCTGGAAAAAACAAAAATGGAGACTTATTATCGTGGCCATATAACACTGAAGTTTTGTGGTATCTGGGCACTTTGCCAAATAGATGGCTTTTGGGGTTAAAAACACCGTGAACATCATGAGGTATTAATAGCTCTGCCCCTTAGTCTCTCTGGATGTTGTAGAGAAATCGAGTAGAGCTCAGCTTTCCGTTAGAGCCATGCAGTCTGTCAGTCACCTGACCTTCCTGGCCCGTGGCCCTCGGGGACCAGAGCAGAGATGGGCTGCTCAGAGCCCGAGACCACGGCAACCGCAGTCGGTGGGAAGACGATAGGTTCCAGGATGTGCCGTGAACCACTGCGGCTTTGGATGCCCTTTAAATCCTTTGAACCCACTTTCCTCAGCTGTAAAACAGGGAGAACGCTTTGTCTTGAAACAACCCATTTGGAAAAATAGTGTTGAGGAGAGAGAGATCCTGTTTCTGAACACAAACACACACGTGCCATTTTCGCTTCTCACTTTGTTTCATTGCGCGTATCCATGAGAATCAGTAACGGCAGAGATAAAAAAGTTAACGAGTGACCTGTACGACTTGCGCAGGTTTTATTCTTAAAGAGTAGAATCACTAGTAAATAGTGCCTTTAAAATTATCACGTATTTTCTAGTTTTTTAAAAAAAAAACCTAAAGCTGTACAGATCACGTACAAGGACAGAAGAGCCCCTTTCATTGAAGGGGAGCAGGTCATAGAGGGGAAGATGGTCAGGAAGGGGGTATAGTAACAGGTGGAAGGAGAGTTTGAGCCAAACTTAGTGGCCTCAGTGCTCACACCACATCCCGGAAGCTTCAGGGAAGCTTTGAAGTTCTTTTGAACATTTAAGACCATAAGAAATAGGATCTGTTTTTGGCATTCAGGTGATTTTTTAAAAAGCCCACAGTTGACCGCATCGTAGAGATGGTTGCAAAGCTGAAGCTGTTTGCAGACCGTCTTGTTGCTGTCAGTCAGGGTATCCGAAAGCCTGCTCTGGCTTGGGTTTGAATTCCGTGTTCGGGATGGGAGAGGACGAGCAGGTGCAGGAGGTGGGGGGGGGGGGATGGTAGCGCACCCCGCGGGAGAACCTGCCGGTTTATCCACTTCTGGGCAGCTGGTGGCTGCTTCCTACAGAAGAAACAGGCTGGGCAGTGAAGTGCAGGCGAGTGAGCTTGACGGGACCTCAACAAAGCTGTTGCTGTTCTGTCCCCAGGTGTGGGCATTGTAAGAACCTGGCTCCTACCTGGGAGGAACTCTCTAAAAAGGAATTCCCTGGCTTGGCGGAGGTCAAGATCGCCGAGTTGGACTGCACTGCGGAACGGAACATCTGCAGCAAGTACTCGGTGGGTCCACATGGATGGAAACTCATGGGGACAGAATTGGGGGCGGATCCCAAGTGGAGCTGTAATTTGGTATTGTGGACTCAACCAAGATAACTCATCCTCTCGACAAAGAGCTTTTTGTGTCCTTTGGGGATTTTTTTCCCATTTGAGAAGCAAAAGAGCCGCTCTCTCAAAGGAAAGGCCGTCTCCTGTGAGTGCGCAGGGGGGGGTTCTCAGGCCTTGCCACCTGGGCGAAAGGCTGGCAGCACCTGAGACTCTGAGCTTGAGGGCAGGGCGCCACCTGCGCGGCCATTCTCATTGGCTAAACGGTCAGCTGGCTCGTAGCCTTCGTCGCACACACAGACACAAGGCAGTGCTCAGTGCAGAAAGTATTTGATCCTACACTTCCCCGAGAGGGCCGCACCGATGGGCCAGGCTTGGCTTCTTTATGTAACTGTTGCCTTCTTTCCAAGCTGTTAGCACCGTCGAATAGCCCAGAAGATTTGCAATTTATATTTTTCCATTTGTGGTGTTTTTTCTTAAAACATTTTTGAGGCCTCTGGAGTTTATTAGAATAGATGTATGTAGCACAGACGTCGTCTACTTACTAGAAGATGCCAGTCATTTTTTATTTTTTTGGTGCTTTAAAGAGAAAGGTGAGCTGTGCTGACAAGTGTGCATCCTTGAGGCTCCTGCTGCTACTCAGCACGGACCACAGAGCGCCCTGGTGTCGCCAGGGAGCTTGTGGGAAATGCAGCCTCAGGCCCCCTCCATCCACACCAGCTCCCCAGGCGAGACTCCACTCTAGGGTGAAGTCACTCCTTGTTGCTAATCTTGAAAGTAGGTTTGGGTTGGAAAGTGAATAAAGAGCCCCAAGGCTCTGCTTTCTGAACTCTTAGGTTCTTTTTTTGATGGTCTGTACGTTCTGAAAATTTAACTATAGACTTCCCTGGGCACGACTCTAGGATCTTTTCTGAAGCAACTTTGTGTTGGTTTTCAATTTTTTTTTTTTTTTTTTTAAGGTACGAGGTTATCCCACATTGCTGCTTTTCCGCGGAGGCAAAAAAGTCAGCGAGCATAGCGGGGGCCGAGACCTGGATTCCTTGCACCACTTTGTCCTGCGCCAGGCGAAGGATGAACTGTGAGCTCGGCTGGAAGCTGTCTCCTGCCTGGCCCTGGGCAGGAGCTCAGTCCTGCGGCCGCTGCCCGGTCCCTCGCGGTGGTGACTCAGAGATCCGAACGCACTAAACTTGTGCTATCTTCTCCATGTGTGTGTTTTTTAAGCCAACACACTCCACAGATTCTTTCTTAGGTTTCTCTAAGTACATGTGTAACTCATGATCCCTTTGCAAACTAAATATTTTCAGTGGCAAGCTACCATCCATCCCCTTTAGCCTTCTCTCAGTGAAATCTAAATGGTTTCCTTTGAGACTAAAATAGAGTCAAGGAAATTCCAATTGCCAGACTGTTTTTGGCTTTGGGGTAATTTTGGTGAAAGCATCACCCGATGCATCGTTTTTGAACCGTCTGCGCACAAGTTCTGGAAAGGCGGCCTTGCCTTGTGGCGGTATTGCGTTGCTCTGATCTGAAGGTCCCAGTTGACTTGTTAATAACGTCGTTGGTCCGTAGCTTGGAGCGGATTTAAAACACAAAACCCCGTCGCCTCTGGAAGAGCCACTTTCCCAGCCCCTCCTGGATCTTCTGTCTCTGTTGATACCTCTCTCACGGGGAGTGGTGAGCCACAATGAAAACGGCGGTACTCCTGACGCGTGCCTGAGTAAGGTAATGCTGATGCCATAGTCTTGTGTGTTGATACTTGACCAATCGCTTATTACTGTTCAAGGGATACTTCTGTCCCTCCTGAGTGAGAGATTTCATTAGTTAACATGAAGCCAGAGTCCACGTGAACTTGAAGATTCGATGTCTCACGTGGAAAGTTCCACAAGGCTTGTCCCGACTAGTCTGTTAACTCCTAGGAAGATTCTGCTTGGCTTGGCCATCTGGGGCAGGAGCCTTCCCGGGTCTGCGTATCAGGGACCGAGGAAGCCCTGCAGCCCCGCGAGGGAGCCCTAGCCAGAAGCAGCTTTGGACTGAGCAGTCCTCTTAGAGGCCGCGTCCTGTGCTGCGTCTGCCTTCGAGGAGGTCAGTCTTCTACTGTAAGACGCGTGGGATTAACTTGACCTCAAGATCAAAGAAGGAGAGAGGCAGGGCCGAAGTAGGCCACCTTACCGGCGTCCGCATAACCCACGCCGTCCTGGTTGATAAGGAGCACGTTTACCCTCACCCTTGGAAGTCCGCAGCTGTAGGACGAGGCTCCCTCAAGGCATGTGCCTGTAGGCTCTTCGCCATCAGGTGCTCCTCGTGATAACACTCGTCACCCCACCGCCCACGCTCAGGAGATGTGGCCACTTGGCACAAAGTACCTGGTGGTCAGGACCTTAGAAACAAGACCCCGTCCGCTGTCCACGGCAGACAACAACAGGATCCCGGCCAGCCTCTGCCTTAAAGAAAATCTTTATTAATCGTGTATGGTTCACAGATGTTCTTTAAAAAAGACCCCAACTTTCTAGAGAAGCACAGTCCTCATGAGTGGATTCATCTTTGCGTCATGAGTCTTGGCTTTAAAAAATCAAAGTGGTACAATTTGTTTACACTATGATACTTTCTAAATAAACTCTTTAAAAAAAGTCTGGTCTTTCCTTAAATGTTACAGCAAAACAGATATAAAATAGACAATAAATTATAGTTTATATTTACAAAAAAGCTGTAAGTGCAGTTATAGATCATAAATGTGTTATTTAATCAGTTTAGTACGAAATTGGTTTCCGAGTACATGATCGTGAAAAAGACATTTAAAAAATATTCTCAGATTTAATCTGAGTCTTACTTTCTACAGGAGAAAACCGTGATTTCGGTTCCTAAACCGCATACCCATCCTAATCTCTTCCTAAGGCTGGGTGCCCTTCCTCAGCTCATCGCCTGTGCTGGTCTAACCCCAAGATGCGGGACGCTGTCCAGTAAGAGGCAAGGAACCGTTTTACCGACACAGATGAGGGCTGACATTCCTGACGTAAACGTGCTTTTTCAAAGAGCCGTCCCTCAGGGGAAGAGGTGTGGGCGTGTAGCTCGGTTAAAATGAGGGCTTTAAAAAGACTTCTCATCCCCGGAGCCTCGCCTCAAAGTGGGATCACTTTAGTCTCTGTTTTTGGTCCTAGCAAAGAAAACAGCAAATGCTGGGGGGGGGGGGGGGTGGGGGGGGGTGGGGCGGGGGGTGGAAATGATATGGTTGAACTGAAATAAGGATATTTTCATATGGACAAAACGCCCGCACAAACATGTAACAGCACGACTGAGACAAAAGGCACTTGCGGGCTGCCCGGCTCCCTCCCGGGCTGTTGATCCCACATGAGAAACCGACCTCCCTGGGATGAGAGCTCGACAGACACGTTCTTCCCCCGTTCCCGTGATCTGCAAAATCTACCTGTGAGCAGCTACTGAGCCAAGAAGAATTTTACTTTAAGATCATCTTCCCTGTTTACTTACTAAAACCACAAAGAGCTTGATCTAAAGCAAAATAATTTGGGTGGGTTTGGGGGGGGGCAGAGGGGAACCTTCAAAGTTAGGTTTCTTCAATCACCGGACTTCATGCTACAGACACTCAAACTCAGCTTCCTAGAGACCGACAACTACTCACGACATTTACTACGTGAG
Source organism: Monodon monoceros (assembly GCF_005190385.1). Taxonomy (NCBI): domain Eukaryota; kingdom Metazoa; phylum Chordata; class Mammalia; order Artiodactyla; family Monodontidae; genus Monodon; species Monodon monoceros. The sequence goes on along the minus strand of NW_021703780.1, from coordinate 6,520,679 downwards.
CAGGTTACGGACGAGGTCCTTTAAGATGTCTGTTAGGGCGGAAAGGCAGCAGCCAGCGCGAGATGGTGTCGGCGTCTTATCCCGCTTTCTCGGTGCTTCCGGGTGCCTTTTAAGGCAGATGTGATGCAGGAGTCCAAGGCAGTGCATGTGTCCCCAGCAGCTCGTCCTGAGTCAGTGGCACCCACAAGCTCTGACGACCATGTTCCTGTATTTCTTCAGGATGACGTTGGAGTTGTCATCAAAGTAAAGCACAGAGATGGCATTCAGTTTCGTTGGCGCACAGCACGGTTTGGGGACGTACTCGGGATTCATAAGGTGAACCTGTTTCAAACACAGAAGGAGGGGAGGTGTCGTTAGGAACCATACCTGGCCCGGGCCTACTCCCCAGTCACGTGGAGAGGCCAGCGCTCACCAGGGTCTGCACGATGGCGTGGTTGGTGGCGTTCATGTGCGCGTTGAGAGGGAAGGAGCATTCTCCATCACAGTAGTTGGCAGCGTAACCCTTGGGTGCAATGATCCAGTCCTGCAACAGAGAGAGTGATGTACACACACACCTCGTATCACCTGTGCCCTCAGGAACCCTGCGAGAAGCTATCACTCACATGGGGCAGCTAAGGAGACAGACACAGCAGGTCGAGGTCACACTCGAGGGGCAAAGCGAGGCTGTGAACCCGGTCAGTCAGACTCTGGAGCCCTCGCTCCTTCCACAGGCCCGCAAGGCCCTGACCTGCTCCTGGCCCGCCTACGCCTGGAGGCCTGCAGGGGGCTGGCTCCATGAACTTGGACCAAAGGAGCCTCTCCAGGAGCCCGGGTACTCCGTCACCGCAATGCCACCGCACATGGGAACGATCTTCCATCACTGGACGCCTAGAATTTGCGTCTTATTAACTAGCAGTGGCCTTCGGGAGGGAGGCAGAGCATCGGTGCGCTTCTAGTCTGGGCGAACTGGCATGTGGCCCTTGGAGAAGTTAACTGTTAGATGCTCTTCCAGCCCCTTCTCAAAGCACAGTGAACTCCTGTTTAAATGCCCAAAGCAATACAGGCCATGTGGACCCTGAGAGAATGAGAAGAGCACCGGGAAATGGGCTACTGATTTGGACGGACAGGGTGCCTGTGCACCTGGAAAGGAGCCGGGGGGCTTCATGCACGAGTGGGCGGGCCTTTTGCCACCCCACTCCAAGACCTGGGCATCTGGAAGGGCTCCTAAGTACCTTCACAGGAGGAACCTTCTCAGCCCTCAAGTTCAAGGTCTTTGAGGATGGCTGCTGCCTCTAAGATAAGAAGAGACCGCCGAGAGAGGGCCCTCGTCCCCCTTGCTGTCCAGAGCACTCACCTGCCAGCCCAGGTCCTGGAAGCTCACGTAGAGCTCGTGCTTCCTGCAGGCTGTTTTCAGTTCACTGCTGTTGTAATCTGTTGGAGATCAGAAGATGCAACAGTTAACTGATTCATTCTTCGCTTACAACCTTACCCGGACAGTTAACCACGGGCCAGCCGTGCACAAGGCCCCCGCTAGACACAGCTGGGGCGCCCACAGTTCTGCAGCCTCCTCCCAGCTGCTCGGGTGTTTGACTTACTCCGTCTCGTCCACTCTGGGGTCACTGCCGGGCACACTGGCACACAACACGTCATTACTGACCTGAATGGACTCCTTTCAAGCAACAGATGTTTGTCGTGATCCCCCGTTGGACCAAGATGCCCCAAACAGCCCGGGGCCCTGACTTGGAGGACATCGTATTCACAGGCAAGACACACCAGGCAGGTTCCGCTCGCTTTCTAAAACCGGGACTGTCCTGAAGCTGCGCAGGGGCCGGGAGGACAGCCGCTGGGCCAGGAGAGCCTCCTGAAGGGGGCACCCTGGAGCCAGGCCTGCCCGGGAGGCCGGGAGTGGGGACGGGGTGGGGCTGAAGTGCGCGCACCTGCTCTGTGTGTCAGGACCTGCTAGCCTGGCTTCACTAACCGACCGCTGGCAGGAGGACAAGGGTGCCCTGACTCATCTAGGCCAGACGGAGCGGCTTCTGTGTGACGCGCCCCCTGCGAGGTGCCACGGGAAACACGAGGATCCGTTAGGCAAGGCTTCTGGCCTCCAGCGACTCAGGGAACGGACGGGGTGCCGTGAGACGTGCAGAGCTCACGCCAGTACAAAACAGAATCTGAACGCCATGCGCAGGGGCTGGAGAGAAACCCCACCGGGAGTTCAGAGAAGGGACAGTTAAAGAGGGAGAGAGAGAGGAAGAGAGAGCAGTTCTGGTGGAATGAAGTTAAGGACACGTGAAGAGCTACCCAAACCATGGAATTTCCTGTGTGATAATCCAGCTCCTAGTGGGGCCCCGGAGAGCTCAGGATGGGGCTGCTCACCAGAAAGACCACCACGTGATCAGAGGTTGGGACGCGGGCCAGCCTGACCTCCAGGGAAGGGGGGAGGACTGGAGATGGAGTTCAAGTCGTGAGGCCCACGTGACAACTCTGGACACGGGGCTCGGGAGAGCCTGGGGTTGTTGGGTGAGCATGCCCGTGCGCGGGGAGAGCGGCCCGCCGGGTCCTCTGGGGAGAGGGCTGCCCCTCCTCTGTGTCCTTTCTAATCCAGCTGGAGTCCCAAGTGGGGCACTTTCCTGCGTCCTGTGAGTTGCTCCAGTGAATCAGCAGACCCGGGAGGGGGCGTTGCGGGAACCCCTGAATCTCACCGAGTGGGACAGAACCGCAGGTGGCATCCGCAGGGGGCCAAGCCGTTGACCTGGTGGCATCTGTGCTCCCCCCAGGCCGTCAGGATCAGGACGGAACTGGGCTGTAGGACCCCCAGTGGGCGTCGGGACGCAGGCAGGGACAGTTGCCGCTTCTGCCGGACGGAACCGAGGGGGCGTGGGGAAGGGCCTGGCCGACCCCCCGCCATCTCCGCAGTCTGGCCCTCACTTCCCTTGGGCAGAAGAGATTCTCAGGCGAGCGGGGCCGGGATGAGAAGGGCAGGGACCCCCATCACGCCACAGGCGGGGCCGGGCAGCCACCAGGGAGGCGGCTGCACCTGGATCCCTGCAGCCCCAGCTTGGCCCAAGCCCCAGGGGTCCAGGCAGCCGGCCTGCTGTCCTTTCCAGCCCCAAGAGAGGAGGAGAGAGGAACAAAGGGGAGACTGGAGAGGGGAAGAAGCAGGAAAGAGACAGAGTCAGGGCGGCCTAAGAAACCAGGGGGCAGGGGAGGAGCATGAAGGCTTCTGCAGACGGCCGCCCGGGGCTGACCGCCTCCCCTGCCCCAGGCCACACCAGCTGCAGGCCCCAGGCTCGGCCAGGAAAACGCCAGGACAGCAGGAGCACAGAGCACGCTGTCCGCACAGCCCGGCTCTTCTGAGCTCAGGCTTTAGAGTCTTCCCAGAGGGAACAATTCGCTGCTCTCATTTCCCTTCCCTCCTAGAATGACAAGGGCAAGGGCAAAGGGCAGCTGTTAAAATGGCACCCCTGTCTGCACTGGGCTGGCCGCTCCTCCCCCGTCTCCGGCCTGATCCGCCCAGCTTATCCCAAAGGAATCTCCGGCTCCCACGTACCCCACAGAATCAACGGGGCCTTAAGAACCTGCTGGAGGAAGCCCAGCTCCTGTGCCACTGACACTGTGGGACCCCGGGACCACACTGGGATTTTGATTTCTGGTGTCAATAATCTCGTAAAGTGTTGGGTGGGGGGCAGGAGTGGGGGGACAGCTTGCTTTTCAGAGGCTCAATTTTGTTTACAACCGGACGGTTAGCATGAAAGGCAACAGTGAAGTCCTGTTCTTTTGTGGCTGCAGGATTTCAAGGTCTTAAACAGCTCCATTTAATCTGACCGGGGCTTTGATCTCAGCCTTGGTCTTGATTATAAAAGAATATGGAGCTAAGTATCTTGAAGACAGAGGCTCTCCTTAAAGACTGAGCCCTGAGACTCCCTGCTTCACGCACCTCTGTCCCTTCCTAGAGGGACCCTGGCCCCCAGTGCCCTCTCGGGAGTTGGTAGTAGTTGGTGAATTATTCGGGCATCTTGCAGCACCTGTTCACGCCTCTTTATTATTCAGCATTACCGGCCATTAGCACATTCATTAGGGGTGAACCTAGGGATGGAGTTAGAAGGTCAGGTTCTAGTTGGCTTCACTCCTTGATAACTTTTATCGTAAAGGGGCGGAATTTGGACCAATTCTAACTTTCCAATCACTCATGCCCTGACTGTCCTCCACAGCTGTGGAGAACTAAGTTCTGATTTCATTTAGAAAGCCCTGGATGAGCCTCTCCCTCTTGACCGAGACATCTGGGAGCCAAGCTCCAGGCCCTAAAATTTGAATTTAAGATCAAAATGACACATTAAAATTCGCAACGCCTTTGAAGAACTATAAACAGCTAAGTCACAGCCCTGACCCGTGTCCATTCTTCCCAAGCGTTGGGTGTCCATGGTGGATGAGCCCTCTCATCTCTGGCATGTCAACCCACGGAAGCAAGTGCTGAGCTAGAGGGGACACCTGCCAGGGACTAAAAGGCCAAGCAAACATTGCTCTGGGAGAATGAGACCCCCTAGTCTGTGCACTGAAATTCCCTGAAATCTACAGCAAAGCATGTCATAGTCATAATAAAGTACCCACAGCACTGCTCTGCATCTGATGGGTTCTGGTTACCTTTCCTATGCTGGAAGCATACTGAATGGTCCCAACTGGAAAGTTCAAGGGATAGAAGATGTGAACCAGCAACAAGAAGGTCAACAGTGTATTTACATGTACCAGAGCCACCTTTTCTCCCAGGACCCTTAAGGATACATGTTTGGGGACTTAGCTGGTGGCACAGAGGTTAAGATGCAGGGGATATGGGTTCAAGCCCTGGTCCGGGAAGACCCCACATGCCACGGAGCGGCTAAGCCCGTGCGCCACAACTACCGAGCCTGCGCTCCACAGCCCGCAAGCCACAACTACTGAGCCCGCTTGCCTAGAGCCCGTGCTCCGCAACAAGAGAAGCCACGGCCATGAGAAGCCCGCGCACCGCAACAAAGAGTAGCCCCTGCTCGCCGCAACTAGAGAAGGCCCGTGGGCAGCAACAGAGACCCAACGCAGCCAAAAATAACAAATAAATAAATAAATAAAATTTTAAGAAAAGGATACATGGTTGGGTGGGTTGGAAAGAGACAGAGGAGAATTTAAGAGATGCTCACAGGTAGCATTTGAATCGATGAAGAGCTCATTCCAAAGAAGAGAGAGGGTCTTGAGAAGCTGCTGGTTCAGAGATAGTCGTCAGGGCTGAGTGATGGCAGCATGACCGTCAAGGGTGAACGAGGCCCAAAGGTCAGTGAATCCAATCTGACATGAATTGTTCAAAGTGGCAGAAAATGTTTCAAAACTATCCATCTGCCAAAACAAAGAGCAATTCTCAGTCACGGTGTTGGCAGCCAGCTGGTGGACATGGCAGAAAACCTCAGACTCACCAGCTGAACTGAAATCACATTCACTACCCCACACCCCAAAGATGTCGTGGAAAGATCTTGGAAAATGAGCTAGAACAGAATCTAGAATCACCACATGGAACCACCCTCAAGGCCATTTGTTCACAACCCTTGTAATGGGTCGGTCAGGTGGTGTCAGTCCCCCAGGAGACAAAATCATGGACGCTGAGAGAAAGATGCTATGAAAGAGGATGAATGGCAGCAGGTAGAACGAGACCACCCAATGAGAGCTCGGGGAGCCGTGGATGGGGTGCCACAGGAGCAGTGGGCTGGCTGGTAGCCTGGAGGCCGAAAAGAATGGCCAGAGACACTAGAATCCCCAGTGGGCTGCACAGCACGGCTTGGACCAGGACTAGTAAAACACGTGTCAAACGATGAACAATATGGTCCAGACGATATCCAAGCCCACTGGAGAAGTGCGACACGGCCAACGTCCAACATCCACTCAGAGCAGACAGCGACAGAGAAGCCAGGGCAGGTCAAACCCATCCAGGGAGACTTCGGTCCAAACCCACTGCTTGGTGCACGTGTTTGGGAAGTCCAGCTTGAAGGCCAAGGACAGGTGTGAGAGCAGATTTTGGTGGGCAGGGGAAGAGGCGGGCGGGCTCCTGGCCTCTCCCTCGTTGGGGACGGGTCCCGCCGTCTCCGGCATCGGCAGCTCAGTTCCAAAAACAGCCACGTGTTTCCCTGCCCTGTTTCACCCTGATGACAGGCAACTGGACGGATGGACTAACTTCTTTACCCAGAGGCAGGACGGTCTCTGGTGGGCGGCTGCTGGTGTTTGTTTCAGTGGAGAAGTATGAATTCCCTGGGAGCAGCACGCTGTGGAAGACGGGGGGCAGCAGAGGCTGAGCCATCTCTCCCTTCAACCTCCCGAAAGATTTACAAGGGGCAAGTCCCGCCTGGAGTCACACCCGAGACCACAGCTTTTTGTCTCGGCAGCATCTACCTGGTTCACGAAGACCCAGCAACATCTGGCCCCACCGTAGCCCGGAAAGAAAGCGCAAACCGATGGTCCATTCCCCTGGAGAGCAGGCCATCTTTCTGGAAACACCTCCTCCAAGAGCAATCCCCTCTGCACCTCCATTCCCATTAATGGCAAGAATAAGGAAGGAGGAAGGGGCCAAACCAATAAAGCACTTCAGTGAGCCTAACCTGGGCCATTTCTTGGACCAGCTTGCGAGAGTCTTTGAAGATACTGGGAGTTCGGGAGGAGGACCCTCCGTAGTAACACTTTCTTGGGGGTCTGGGCCTTTCAGCAGGTGAGGCCAGGCCCATTTGTTACGAACTCTTAGCCTCAGTGCTGCTGAAAGGAACAAAGCATGTTTGAAAGTACGGGGCTGGGGGGGTGGGAAGACCAAGAAAAAGCAGATGTACTTGCCTCTTCTTACAAATTAGACCACCTTTACTATTCGTATTTAATTTAGACTCATCAAACTGAAAACAAAATGCCGAAAGGCATTTGGAAGAGAATAATTCAGTGATGCCACGAAAACCCAAATCAGAGATGACGTGTTTTCTCGATTAAAAAAGACATTTATGTGTGTACTGGTGGGGGAGGGGATGTGGAGTAAATCAAGTGAGATTTTCATTTTAAAAAGCAATCGAGGGCTTCCCCGGTGGCGCAGTGGTTGAGAGTCCGCCTGCCGATGCGGGGGACGCGGGTTCGTGCCCCGGTCCGGGCAGATCCCACATGCCGCGGAGCGGCTGGGCCCGTGAGCCATGGCCGCTGAGCCTGCGCGTCCGGAGCCTGTGCTCCACAACGGGAGAGGCCACAACAGTGAGAGGCCCACATACCACAAGAAAAAAAAAAAAATTAAAAAAAAGCAATCGACACCTCAAGAGCCGCCTTCAGGCCTGAGGTCCCGGTACCAAACTGACCACAGTTCATTAGATGCCACTGGCCGGCTGCACCGCCGCGCCCCGAGGACAGCACTGCGATGATTACTGTTCAGCAGGCTTGCTGCCAAGCGAATAAAGGCAAGCAATCATTTCTTCTTCTTTAAACCCCAACCCTGACTGTTTCTAGCGGTAAACACAGGAACACCCATGCTGGGCGAAGCCTCCAAGAAACACCAGGAGGAGAAGCAGCAAAATGTCACATCACACCGGGTGGTACAAGTTCCACATCCAGGTTACTGGTAACAGAAACCGCTGAGTCAGAACCCAAAATGAAGACACTGTTTCCCAAAGGAAAACGGGGTGCTTCGGAAAGTTCCAAGAACTCTTGCCGGCCACGGAAGATGACACTGTTAAACAGTCACCTGGAAGAATGAACGCATCTTCCAGAAGTATTTTACATCCCTTCAGAGGAGCCTGACATACACCCTGAGACCTTCCCGTGCTTGGAGGCAACTCATCTTTGAGCCAGAGCAATGCTTCTCATTTAATTCCAGCAAAGCCACCGAGGATCAGTCATGCCCACTTAACAGCTGGGTAAACTGACGCTGCAGTGGATTAGGTTTGTCCAAAGTCACAGAGTAGTAATGAGGGAGGCAAGATCTCCAACTGCAAATCCTACAGCAAATCTTCAACTTCGTGCTTGATTTCGGGGCTATTTAAAGGAAAAGGAAACCCAGAACTCGAAAGCACCAACTCTAGAGTAAGATGCACCTTGGTTTGAATTCAATACTGACTAGCTCTGTGAGCTGGGTGTCAGGAGGGAACGCCTGCTACCCGCCCCTCCCGCCCACCGTGTTCTGATGAGTGGGCTTCCGTGCCTCTTCCCCAAAAGGCAGGCGTGGGAGGGAGCATTTCGGAAAGACCTCTGAATTGACACTCGGGCAGTGGGAGCTGTTTCCTCTCTCCTGCCCTTTGACCCTGCCTGTTCAGGGCAGGAGGGGGCTGACTCCATCCCCTACCCTCCAGGGGGTGAGCACCTGGGCCCAACCTGGCCGTCTGAAGCTACCACGAAAGAGATGCTCTCTTTCTGAAGCTGAGGTTGCCTTCCTGACCACCACATCAAGACAGGCTTTCTGAGAATGCCACCAACAGAGGAAGCTAGGGAAACAGAGACTCCTAGCCCACGGATCTGACCACGTCTAAAGGCAGAACCCTGAACTTGCCAATCAAATGCACCAGCGAAATCCATCAGAGAGGGCTGTTGGAGCTGACTGGCTATACCACTTCCAGCCAAGAGCACCGACGAACGCCAACCCGCCTTACACGGATGTACCAAGTTTGCAAGTCACAGTTTCCCCGGCGTAACGCAACTAGGAGAAAAGCTAGGCGCTCTAAGGCTCGGCACGGGCATGAAAAGAGGTGGAGAGACCTGACCAAACAAAAGGACGCTTTTCTGGAAAAAGAGACTCTGAGGCTGTCTGCAGCCTGAGACAACCTCGGGGTAACAAGTGTTCCCCTCTGACGGCCTAGGGACCCGTCTAGATTATCGGGGGCTGCCCAGGCACCTGCGGAAGCCGCGCAGCATCTGAAAGCCTTGGCGGGTCCTGTGTCCTCACGGACGCCCCAGAGCCCACAGGTCCTGCAAAGACGGGGTCGCCCAACCCACCTGAGGCGCTGGAGGCCCGCGACACGTCCTGGGCCGGGGCGGAGCGGTTGCGGCTCTGCTGTCGCCGCCGGCCGGCGGCCGAGCGGGTGCTGCGCACGTGGACCTCGCTGGCCTTGAAGAAGGCCACCATGAAGGGCTGCTTGTCGTAGGGGCCGTCCCTGCCCACCAGGCCGGCGGCTCGGGGGCTGATGTCGAGCCCTGGAAGGCAAATCAAAGCAGGAGGGTGGTGGGACCCCCAGCCCCCCAGTTGTGCTGTTCTCGCCCCGGCCTGTGCATCCTTCTTCCCGATCACGTGCCTCCCACCGGCGAGGCAGCTTCACAGGCCCCAGGTGCCGGGCCCGCGGGCCGCAGCAGGGATGCGCAGGTGCGGGAAGGGCGCCCACTGACCCACGCGGTGTCGGCGCTCGGACCTGCTCCCGCCTTCCTCTCTCTCTCAACGCGCCCCGGCCTCTGCCTGGGCGCTGCCCTCCGCGGGTCCTCTCGGACCCAGGACCATCTCACCGTCTCCAAGTCCTTGCCAGGAGGCTTGCGGGGGGGAGGCCTTGCTGGTCCACAGTGGCTCTGAGGGGACAGGAAGCCTAGCCATCCTGGAGCCCAGGGCCCACCCGGAAACCACGGCTCTGCCACGCCTGCCGCGAAGGAGACCAAGGCCGACGGCCCTCGGCCCAAGCTTGGCCAACTCACCGTCCCGCGTGACCACACCCAGCTGCAGCCCCATGTTGTGCTGCGGGGTCAGGACCCACAGGTTGCTGGTGGCCGTGATGTCAAATTCCAGCCAGCCTTCTTCCGAGGCCCACACGGCACGGGTGTCCAAGAGAAACAGGTCAGAGTCTCTGAAAGAGGGAAAAGGTGGCAGGATGAAGGGCGCAGGGCCCCCAGCTCATCCCCACTCCGTCCTGCCCGGCGTCAGACGACAGCGCAGGGCCCCCAGCTCATCCCCACTCCGTCCTGCCCGGCGTCAGACGACAGATGCCGCCGTCGGGTCAGGGACGGCGACCAGCCGTGGCCCCGGCTGGTGTGACATCACACAGGACACACCCGCAACGCAGTCTGCTGGGGAGCCGCACGGACAGCGGCTGTCTGCTGACATAGGGGCGCCCCTCGGTGTCACCAAAAGCCTCACGACAGCTGCTCAGGCCACATCTTCTTTAGAATTAAGGGAAATTCAAAATAAATAAACAGTCCTATTGTTGCGTGCTTTGCAGCTAATGAACTCTAAACAGAGAGGCAGTGGAGGGGGCAGTGAGGAAGAGGGTTAAGAAAATATTAAAATCAGGATCAATAATGATGAGCATTTACTAAGCTATACTTTGTTAATTTTTTTAAAAGCTCAGAACCCGACAATCCTCACGTTAGTTCCTGTGAGAGGAGAAGCCAGGATTCACATCCTATTTCTGAGTAATCATCAATTCTTTTCTGTTAATTAAGGCCTCCGCATGGCCTACGGTGAGAGCCGCGTCCTTCCCCATGTGGACGGTGAGTTTCAAGTCTGTCCCTGCCCCTCTGTGAGCCATGCTGGGGCCCTTTGAGGCAAACT
>NW_021703780.1:6505715-6510189 GCF_005190385.1 Monodon monoceros | reverse complement strand
TGTCCCTGCCCCTCTGTGAGCCATGCTGGGGCCCTTTGAGGCAAACTCACCGAGCCCGTTCCTTCCACTGGGCTCCACAGGGACTACTTTTACTTTTTTTTTTTTTTTTAACAGTTTCCAGCTGATATAACTCTAGTGTGGGAAGATGGGGTGAGGGACCCACATGCCATGACAAGGCAGCGTGTAGGACGGTCACCTTGGTGTGTCGCGAGGACACAGTCTGAGTTGACGTCCCAGAGACACTGGCACGAAATGGCCTGGAATTCCCACGACAGGGAAGGGGGAGGTTTTAGCCATGGAAAGAGTCAAGTCCCCTGGTGCTGGAAATATTTTGCTGCAAGAGCTTACAGAACAGAAAAACTACTAGAATTCAATACTAAATTTAAGATGACCATCACAATACTAACAGTGTACATTTATTTATTTTATAAATTTATTTATGTATTTATTTTTGGCTGCATTGGATCTTCGTTGCTATGCGTGGGCTTTCTCTAGTTGTGGCGAGCAGGGGCTACTCTTCGTTAAGGTGTGCAGGCTTCTCATTGCGGTGGCTTCTCTTGTTGCACAGCACGGGCTCTAGGCGTATGGACTTCAGTAGTTGTGGCACACGGGCTCAGTAGTTGTGGGGCACGGGCTTAGTTGCTCTGCAGCATGTGGGATCTTCCCGGACCAGGACTCGAACCCGTGTCCCCTGCACTGGCAGGCGGATTCTTAACCACCGCACCACCAGGGAGGTCCTAACAGTGTACATTTAAATCGGTCATAAAGCGCTTGCATCTACTTTGCTTCAACCATCCTGAAAACTAGGTAGAATATCATTACCCCATTTTACAGCTGGGGAAACTGAGACTCAGGTGTGAGTTTATGGACACATGACCAGTAATTGCAAGAACAATCTGGTGAAAAGAAAATAAGTGGATTCAGAGTTTTCCACAATGACTTCCTGCCTTTTGAGATTATTATGAAAGACAACCTGTGACAAATGAATACAATGTATCTCTACTCCATCAAACGTTTGGGAGGCCAGTGAAACATCTGAGTTAAAAATGTTAGACTTCTCAGAGGGGAAACAATTTTTCCTGTTTACATGGCTCGAGTTAGAAGGCAATGCTATTGTCATCTTTTCCAAGTTCCAAGCAGTAGGTGTGCCTACACGTCGTTTACTCAGCTGGTGGACAGAGTCTGCAGGGGACACATCACCGCCTGCCATCTATAAAGCACCCCCCCTCCCCGCATGTGTCACACACCCTGCTGAGAAATTACCCCCCCCCATCACTGAGGTGGCTGTGGGCAGGCAGACGGGGGGGTGTTCGTGGAAAGCAGCAAGAGGAGGTGGCGGGTCCAAAGCTTTGAAGTGAAGATGTAAAAAGACATCAATGCTGTTCTGAAAGGTTGGAGAAGACCTTCATCCAGAAATAACACAGACACTATGAACGGCAATGTGGGAAAAGTCACCCTAGTCCCAAAGGATGCACAAGACATGTTCTTGTCAGAGGGGCAGCTTCTAGAATGAAGACGCGGTGAGAATGTCAGGGCGTGAGGCTGCCCCTGAGCTGAAGAGGGTCCGTGTGGGGTTAGAGCCGAGGGCCACTGGTCACTAAGAGCTTCCATGCACATGTTTTCAGGACTTCTAACAAGGATGCAGAGAAATACAGCCCAAGATATGGGCGTGGCATAGCTGGTAGAAAGAGCTAGAATGAGCTTTTATATTTAAAAAGAATTAATGATGAAGGAACGGGGGAGTCTGTTAGCAGAGAAAGTGGGGCGATGGGACAGAGGCCATCATCCAAAAATGGGAGAGAGAAGCAGAGAAAAAGGAAAAGAGGAGAAGGGCGTGACTTAAAGAGGGAAGGGGAAGAACGCATAACCATGATGGGGAAGAAATGAAGTCCACAGGGTGCGTGGGGTTTGGTGGACACGGGAGCCCGAGTTTCTACCCTGACTCTGCTCCGGAGTCCCACTGGGGTCCCCAGGAATTGGTGATGCTTCTGGGCCACACCTCGCTGACTGTCCAGCGAGGACAGCGCCGGTCCTCACAGCTTAGGAGACCCATGGATCCACACACGCAGGGTCGCAGCTGAGCCTGGAGACAGGAAGAGCTCCGGGGCTCAGGGCACTGAGGGCGAATCAGATTCAGCCACTTAAACCTAGGATGCTCAGGTCCCTTAGAAGGGAAGTGTTGGAGAGCATGGGCTTGAAATAGCTGGGCTCAATGGCTGGAGGAACAGCAAATATTTCCCGTGTGCTTTCACCAAGCGGGGCCTCGAGAAGAGCTCCCGCCGCTCCAAGGGAAGCCCGGGGAAGGCAGGTCCTATTACGTGTCTCTTCTAGAGCTGAGGGCGTGCAGCCTGGAGAGGGTAAGGGTGTGAAGGCCACACAGGTGTTAAGTGGGGTAACTACAGCTTGAAACCGGAGCTCAGGCTTCAAAAGCAGAGTCAAGAAAAGTATAGGCAGGCAAATATCACATGAGATCACTTATTTGTTGAATCCTAAAAAATCATACAAATGAACTTATTTACAAATAAGAGACTCACAGATATAGAGAACAATCATGGTTACTAAAGGGGAAAGGGGGGGAGGGATAAATTGGGAACTGGGGATTAACAGATACATACAACTGTATATAAAATAGATAAACAGGGCTTCCCTGGTGGCGCAGTGGCTGGGAGTCCGCCTGCCGATGCAGGGGATATGGGTTCGTGCCCCGGTCCGGGAGGATCCCACATGCCGCGGAGTGGCTGGGCCCGTGAGCCATGGCCGCTGAGCCTGTGCGTCTGGAGCCTGTGCTCCGCAATGGGAGAGGCCACGACAGTGAGAGGCCCGCGTACCACAAAAAAAAAAAAAAAAAAAAAGATAAACAACAAGGACCTACTGTATAGCACAGGGAACTATATTCACCACCTTGTAATAACCTATCATGGGAAGGAATTTGAAAAAAGTATGTGTGTGTGTGTGTGTGTGTGTGTGTGTGTGTGTGTGTATGTACACACACAGAACTGAATCACTTTGGCGTATACCTGAAACTAACAAAATATAGTAAATCAACTCTAGTTCAATAAAAATTTTTTTCTAAAGTACAGGGCAGAGGTAGTAATTACCCAAACAAGGGCTTGGAATAATAAAGTCAGAGTTTAAAATCCACTGCACATCAATGCCAATGGCGGCTGGATACAGAAAACACAACCAGATGCTCAGGGCTGGTACAGGATGAGAAATCATGAGTGACTTCTCATGTCATGGTCAGTGTCGGAGGGGTGAAAGGTCGCGCAGGAAGTAAAGGTTGAGATGCCTAACGCCTGCTGCTGGGACTCCAGTGGCTCCCGGTCTCACCCTCCTCCTTTTCCCAGGCACAAAGCCCTCTGTCTAGACTGAAAACATCACTGACACACACTCAGAAAGGGTGAGGAACTTTCAAAAAGAATGACAGCTTTGAGGAGGGACTTTACTGGCTCAATGCTTCCAGTAACTCAGGTATTTAAGAGACACTATTTATGGCAAGTCACTAAAATGGGTCTGATGTGACCCACATCTATTTACTTTTCTTCAGTGACACATGACCTTCTCAGTCTACGCACTCTGTCAAAGTGTCGCCTCAAACAAGACGCTCCTGACTTTGCTATGCAAACAGCAGGGGCTCCCTTCTAAACCCCACTCCAGTGGCATCGAGGTCTTCTTTAGGCGAGAAGTACAATTTTCAAATAGAATGAAAGTCAAAAATCAATGAAAATTAGACAGTAAGGCAAGGATTTTTACTTTTTTCTTATGTAATGTATCGTATATAGAGGATTACGTCTAAACTTTTACCAACTAAAAAGATAGAAAGAAATAGGATATTTGAAAACAAAGCATTACAAATCAGAGTAAACTGCTACACACACACACACACACACACACACACACACGGATTTGAGTAACAAGGGTGAAGGAACACTATTATTATATAATCAGCCAAGCTCTCATTGATTTTATGGTACTTGAAATTACCCAATGTGCACCTCTAGGATGAGCATAAAAAGTTCATATATCAAACGCACTTCCACTCTGTAAGGGATACTTCATCTTCAATAAACCAGTACAAATCACTTTGCTGTCAGGATATTAACACAGCTTTGCCCTTACATGGTGTTTACCATGTAAACATATGTAGGACTTCTCCTACATATGTTAGCTTCTCACGACCGCCCGAAGAGGCAAACAAAATACTATTCATACCACCACAGGTTTACAGAGCAGGAAACTGAGGCACATATGGGTTAAGCAACTTGCTCACACTCACTCAGCTGGATTTGAACCCAGGCAACGTGGCTCTTAACCATCATAGCAGAGGTTCTCAAGGTCAGCCTGCATCAGAATCCCCTGGAGGCCTTGTTAACACACAGACTGTTAGAGTTTCTGAGGCGGGGCCTTGCAAACTCGCACTTCTAACAGATTCCCGGGCTCCCCTGGTGGCGCAGTGGTAGAGAGTCTGCCTGCC